>NW_021616502.1:0-1927 GCF_004785775.1 Grammomys surdaster
TGGACTGAGCACTGGGTCCACAATGGATAAGTTAGAGAAAGGACTGAAGGAGCTGAGGAGTTTGCAACCCCATAGGAAGAACAATAATATCAATGAACCAGACACCTCAGAGTTCCTAGTAACTAAACCACCAACAAAAGAATAGACATGAATGGACCCATGGCTCCAGCCACACATGTAGCATAGGATGGGCTTGTCGAACATCATTAGGAGGAGAGGCTTTTGGTCCTATGAAGGCTTTCTTCTGCAATGTAAAGCAATGCCAAGGTGGGGAGGCAGGAATGGGTGGGTGGGTGGGGGAACACCCTCATAGAAGCAGGGGGAAGCAGAATGGGATAGGGGATTTCCAGAGGGGAAACCAGCAAAGAAAAAACATACGAAATGTAAATAAATAAAATATCCAATTAAAAAAAAGAAAAAAGCTACCATATCCAAGAAAATTAGAATCTATATGTCTAAACATAGAGAATTATTTCATTAAAAACTGTAGTGGTTCATCTATCACACTAAAACACTTACAGAAATTTTTTAATACCATCTCATGCCCTAGCACACATAAGGTGTCATATTATTAGAAACTTTTATAATTTATGTTTATCTGTGTTTTGTCCAGAACTTCAGCAAATATATTCTAAAACATATTAGCATGAGCTTCATTTTTACTTGTTTTATTAAATTTTCTCTTTGTAATTTTAAATAATAATGTGTTTAAGAGACAGGTAAAGATTCTTGTAATATCTCAAACTGTTCAATAGCTAAAAATCCCTATGTAAAGAAATATAAATAATAACAAAATATCCCTGTTCTTATAAGTGAAATATTATTGGTAAGTAAAATAACAGGTTACCAAGAATAACAGAAATTTCCAGGAAAAAACATTCAATTTTAAATACATCAAAAAGAAAGGCATGATTAGAAAGCTATCATTTAAGGAAAGATTTAAAAGAAGGAGAAGTATCCACTAAAACATATTCCCCTAAAGAAATACATTCCAGAACTGAAGCTCAAGGTGGGTGGGAAGGGAAAAGGAATGGATCCTAAGTATCTTGAGATGTAATCCCTCCCACTCAAAAGGAGGAGCCTATGTGCTTTCTTGATATGATATATTTCTAGCTTCTCTGAATCAGGCATTTGCTGTATGTACATTAGTGAAATTGTTCTGGCAAAGATAATTCTTTTAATTTTTGTGTCTGTCAAAAAAGATGATAGACACATGTTCCTTATAACCTTAAGAGTTTGTGGGTTGAGAGGAAATTGACAGGTTGTGAAACTGCTTAATAGGAAAGTGCAAGACAGCTTATTTGACTCCTGGACTTGAAAGAAACTCATTGACTCTGACAATAAGTAACAGATGGGGCATGATCACCCAATAAATAAGATATACACATCTATGTTCTTTTCTGCCTTTGCATCTGAATTTAGCTTACACTTAGGCTACAGGCTTACTTAAACTCATTTATAGCCATGAATTTTTGCTTCCAGTAGATGTCAGTGGCTGATAATTCTATGGAGAAGCCTTCTTAAATTTTACTTCTATTAATTAAACTTGTTTTGTTTATTTGTTAGTTTTGTAAGATTTTAAAAAAAGTCCAACATAGGAAAAATAGAGGAAAACACTTTGGAGGATTGTTTTGCTGTTTCATGGGGATGGTGACTCCAGGTGGTGTGGAATTGTTAATCATGAGAATGAATTGCACCCAGAACTAGTTCAGATGTTTTCTTAGTGTTTAGCTGTGCATTTCAGATGAATTTGTCCTTATATTGACTATTCTCACTCATGACCTCCTTGTTTTTCACCCTCCTTCTCTCTCTCCCTCCCTCCCTCTTGTGTGAGGTACCCCAGACTCAAAAGAATATAAATTTTATGGAATCACTTATAATCTCTCTCTCTCTCTCTCTCTCTCTCTCTCTCTCTCTCTCTCTCTCT
>NW_021616503.1:0-4052 GCF_004785775.1 Grammomys surdaster
AACCTGAAAAATATGAACATAAATAACCAATAGTGATCAGTCAAAGTAAGTCAGAAATAAATGAACAGGAATAATCAATATTCAACCTTCGTGGATAATAGTAAATCAGAAATAAATTAACATGAGTAAGCAATAGTCATCAGTCATAGTTTATGGGAAGTCAGAAATAGATAAAGCTGAAATATCAATAGTCATCAGTCATAGATAATAGTAGGTCAGAAATAAATGAACATGAATAATCAATATTCACTATTCATAGATAAAGGTAAATCTGAACAAAATGAACATGAATAAACATTAGTCATTATTCATAGTTAATAGGAAATCAGAAAAAAACGGACATGAAATATCAATAATAATCAGTAATAGACAATAGTAAATCAATATAAAATAACATTAGTCATAGATAATAGTAAGTCCAAAATAAATAAACATGACTAATCAGTATTGACCATTCGTGGATAATAGTAAATCAGAAATTAATGAACATGAATAATCAATAGTCATCAGTCATACTTAATAGTAAACCAGAAAATAATAAAGCTGAAATATGAATAGTCATCAGTCATAGATAAGAGTAAGTCAGAAATAAGTCAACAGGAATAATCAATATTCACCATTCGTGGATAATTGGAAATCAGAATTAAATGAACGTGAATAATCAAGAATCATCAGTAATATTTAATAGTAAACCAGAAATAAATAAAGCTGAAATATCAATAGTCATCTGTCATTGATAATAGTAAGTCAGAAATAAATGAAGATGAATAATCAATAGTCATCAGTCATAGATAACAGGAAGTCAGAAATAAATGAACATGAAAAATCAATATTCGGCATTCGTGGATTATTGTAAATCAGAAACAAAGGAACATGAATAATCAATATTCACCATTCGTGGATAACGGTAAATCTGAAAAAAATGGACATGAATAATCGATAGTCCTCAGTCATAGTTCATACTAAATCAGAAAAATATTAAGCGAAATATCAATAGTCATCAGTCATAGATAATAGTAAGCCAGAAATAAACGAACATGAATAATCAATATTCACCATTCATGGATAATGCAAAATCTGAAAAAAATGAACATGAATTTTCAATAGTCATCAGTCATATTTAATTGGAAATCAGAAACAAACGGGGATGAAATATGATTAGTCATCAGTTATAGATAATAGTAAGTCAGAAATAAATGAACAGGAATAATCAATATTCACCATTCGTGGATAATAATAAATCAGAAATTAATGAACTTGAATAATCAATAGTTATCAGTTATAGTACATGGGAAATCAGAAATAAATGAATCTGAAGTATGCAAAGTCATCAATAATAAATAAGAGCAAGTCAGAAATAAATGAACATGAATAATCAATATTCACGATTCGTGGATAATAGTAAATCATATTTAGATGAACATGAATAACCAAAAGTTATCAGTCATAGTTAAAAAGCAATCAGAAATAAATAAAGGGAAATATCAGTAGTCATCAGACATAGATAATAGTAAGTCAGAAGTAAATGAACATAAATAATCAATATTCACTATTCGAGGATAAGAGTAAATCAGATATAAATGAATATGAATTATAAATAGTCATCCGTCATACTTAATAGTGAAGCAGAAAATAAAATAAAGCTGAAATATTAATAGACATCTTTCATCGATAATAGTAAGTCAGCAATAAATGAACATGAATGATCAACATTCAGTATTCGTGGATAATACTTAATCAGAAATAAATGAACATGAATAATCAATAATCATCAGTCACACTTAAAAGTAAATCAGAAATATATAAAGCTGAAATATCAATATTCTCCAATCGTTGATAATAGTAAATCAGAAATAAATGAACATGAATAATCAATATTCTCCATTCGTGGTTAATAGTAAATCTGAAAAAACAACATGAATAATCAATAGTCATCAGTCATAATTAATAGGAAGCCAGAAATACATAAAGCTGAAATATCAATAGTCAGCAGTCATAGATAAGAGTAAGTCAGAAATAAATGAACAGGAACAATCAATATTCACTCTTGTGGATAATAGTGAATCAGACATAAATGAACATGAATAATCAATAGTCATCAGTCATAGATAAATTGTAAACCGGAAAAAAATAAAGCTGAAATATCAATAGTCGTCAGTCATAGATAATCATAAGTCAGAAATAAATGAACATGAATAATCAATATTCACCATTCGTGAATAATGGTAAAGATGAAAAAAATGAACATGAAAAATCGATAGTCATCAGACATAGTTCGTAGTAAATCAGAAATAAATGAAGCTGAAGTATCAAAAGTCATCAGTCATAAATAATAGTAAGTCAGAAATAAATGAACATGAATATTCAAAATTCACCATTCATGGATAATAGTAAATCATATGTAAATGAAGATGAAAAATCAATATTCATCAGTCATACTTAATAGTAAAGCAGAAAAAATAAAGCTGAAATATCAATAGTCATCAGTCATAGATAATAGTAAGTCACAAATAAATGAACAGGAATAAACAGTATTCACCATTCATCGATAATAGTCAATCAGAAATAAATGAACATGAATAATCAATTGTCATCAGTCATTTATCATGGGAAATTAGAAATAAATAAAACTGAAGTATCAATAGTCATCATTCAAAGGTAATAGTAAGTCAGAAATAATGAAGATGAATAATCACTATTCACCATACGTGGAAAATGATAAATATGAAAAAAATGAACATGAATAATCAATAGTCATAAGTCATAGTTAATAGAAAATCAGAAATAAATAAATCTGATATATCAATAGTCATCCATCATAGATAATCGTAAGTCAGAAATAAATGAACATACATAATCAATATTCACCATTCGTGGAAAATAGTAAATCAGAAATAAATGAACTTGAGTAATCAGTAGTCATCACTCATAGTTCATGGGAAATCAGAAATAAATAAAGCTGAAGGTTCAAATGTCATGAGAGATAAATACTAGTAAGTCAGAAATAAATTTACAGAAAAATCAATATTCACAATTTGTGGACAATAGTAAAGCAGAAATAAATGAACATGAATAACCAAATTCATCAGTCATATTTAAAAGCAAATGAGAAATAAATAAAGCGGAAATATCAATAGTTATCAGTCATAAGTAATAGTAAGAGAAATAAATGAACATGAAAAATCAATATTCAAATTTCGTGGATAATGTTAAATCTGAAAAAAATCAACATGAATAATCAATAGTCATCAGTCATAGCTAATAGGAAATCAGAAATAAGCAAATCTGAAATATCAATAGTCATTAGTCATAGATAATAGTATGTCATAAATAAATGAACAGGAATAATCAATATTCACCATTGGTGGATTATAGTAAATCAGAAATAAATGAACATAAATAATCAATAGTCATTAGACATAGTTCTTAGTAAATCAGAAATATATAAAGCTGTAATATCAATTATCATCACTCATAGATAATAGTAAATCTGAAATAAATGAACATGAATAATCAATATTCACCATTCGTGGATAACGGTAAATCTGAAAAAAATGGACATGGATAATCGATAGTCATCAGTCATAGCTAATAGGAAATCAGAAATAAGCAAATCTGAAATATCAATAGTCATTAGTCATAGATAATAGTATGTCATAAATAAATGAACAGGAATAACCAATATTCACCATTGGTGGATTATAGTAATTCAGAAATAAATGAACATGAATAATCATTAGTCATTAGTCATAGTTATTAGTAATTAAGAAACATATAAAGCTGTAATATCAATTGACATCACACATAGATAATAGTAAATCTGAAATAAATGAACATGAGTAATCAATATTCACCATTAGTGGATAATGGTAAATCTGAAAAAAATGAACATGAATGATCAACAGTCATAAGTCATAATTAATAGGAAATCAGAAATAAATAAAGCTGAAATCTCAATAGTCATCTTTCATAGATAATAGTAAGTCAGAAATAAATGAACATGAATAATCAATATTCAGCATTCGTGGATAATAGTAAATCAGAAATAAATG
>NW_021616504.1:0-2785 GCF_004785775.1 Grammomys surdaster
TGATAAAATGAGATGGTATTTTCACTCATAGCTTTTAAGTACAAGGACTGGGAAAATACAGCTGATATTGTGGAGTTGAGCTTAATTCTCCCAATTATGAGGAAATGTAGATATTACAAAATGTCTTTATTTTGCCTGGGAATTGATTGCATCATATCCATGAAAGACATGGGTAGGTGATACTGACATGACATTTAGTCTACACTTTGAGTCCCCTTTGCCTTATGCTTTTCCCTCTTTCTCTTTTGTTTGAAGAGATAAGCCAGATCAATGACCTGTTAGCAAAATAACCAAAGAAAATGACACAGTAGTAAAATTAGAGAAAGAGGAGAAATTACAACAGTTAACAATAAACAATAATGTTCAGAAATTTGTAATGATATGTCTTATAAACTTTTATTGTAGATTCCAAGTAGAGAGTAGAAGCAGTCCTACTTTGTAGCTCAGGCTACAACTTCTATGTACCACAGGCTTTCCTTCAACTTGGAACCCTTGGGCCTCAGGCTATGATTCTTGAGATTAGAGGAGTGTGGATTAGTGGTACTCTCCCTTCTGAAGTATTGTAAATGCTTGATCTTTGACTAATTGTGTTTATTGTCTTGCTTGTTCCTTGACTATTTGCATCTATTGTATTGCTAGTTCCTCAACCTAGAACTGACCTTAATACTTGCATGTAATTGAAATGGTATAAAAGCAAAGAGGAGGCCGGGGGCGGTGGTGGTGCACACCCTTAATCCCAGCACTTGGGAGGCAGAGGCAGGCAGATTTCTGAGTTCGAGGCCAGCCTGGTCTACAGAGTGAATTCCAGGATAGCCCGGGCTATACAGAGAAACCCTGTCTCAAAAAACCAAAAAAAAAAAAAAAAAAAAAAAAGCCAAAATGAGGAGGTGGGGATGGGTTGCGGGGTTTCTAGGGAGGGGAAATGAGCAAGGGGAATAACATTTTAAATGTAAAAAATTAGATAAAAAATAAAATGAATGAATTAAAAAAAATCAGAGGGCTGAAGAGATCTCTCAGTGGTTAAGAGCACTAACTGCTCTCCTGGGGGTCCAGAGTTCAAATCCCAACAACCACATGGTGGCTTACAACCATCTGTAATAAGATCTGATGCATTCTTCTGGTCTGAAGACAGCTACATTGTACTTACATATAATACATAAATAAATCTTTGGGCTAGAGTGAGCAGGGCTAGAGCAAGCTGGGGTGGGGAGGGGGAGAAGGGGCAGGGAGGAATCCGAGTTTCCCAAATACAAATGTGTCACATTGTACATGTACAGCTTTCTGTCTATAGATTTTCTGTACTGTGTCTGTGTGTCTGCTTTCGTGTGCATACTGTGGCACCAATCATGGTATTATCCTCACTTCCTCACTGAACCTGAGGAACGAATTGAAGCTTTCTGACTCAGCTAGAATGGTGGCCACCAAGCCCCAGGGACACTCCTGCCTCCCTCTTCCCATTATCAGGATTTACTCTGGGTGCTAGGATCTAAACTCAGGACCTCATAACTAAACAGTCAGGCCAGACACTGCCCCAACCTCCCCTTTCTTTGTGTGTATTTGGACTCCAATAAAAGGTAACTTCAACAAAAGTTTCTAAAATGAGAAAGCTATTTGGGAGTTCTCTAGTTAGTCCGTTCTACTCTTTGCATTTCCTGGCCTTCTTAGCTGTTATACTCACAGATGACTTGTGAGATGGCTCAGAGACAAGGGACCCACTGTTGGAGGACTGTTCAGTTACCCACTAGTGTTTTATGTAGGCTTGCCTGCCTCCCATTGTGTAGATGATACAGTTGAAGCCTTCAAAGGCCAAACATCCCAGGGCTAAGTGTGTGTGTGCTTAATGACAGAGCCGGAGAATTACCCCAGTCTGTTCTCTGTTTGTTGTGAGACAAGTCTCCATGTGTAATCCTGGCTGGCCTTGAACTCTGGACTTTCCATCCTCAGCTCTAGAGTACTGCTATTATACTCCCTCTCATTCAACAGGCTTGGTAGTCTTCTTGTCATTACTGTATATAAGTGGACTTTTGTAAAGCTTCTTTGGGTAGAAATAAGGCCAGGAGTTCAGTGAACAGTGTTTCATAACACAATTCTGTTACCCTGAAGGATGAGAGAGGAGAGAAGATGGTTACTTTAGACCCCACATTATGTCAAGTTTAGCAGCCTGTAATTAGGATTAAAATGATAAAATCTTCCTTAACATTTGTTGTACAGTTGGCTAGATGGAACTACTACTCAAATAGTATATAAATGAGTGACAGGCCACAGATTGGTCTGGTGGGTCATATAAAGTATGTGGCATCTGCTCATTGTGCCTCTGTAAGATTTACAAAACCTGCTGCTGCATAAATTACACCTGAAAACAATTAATCTTGCTCCCAAAGGATAGATCCATGGGGAAGAACTTGCTCTGTCAGCCAGGAGTGATGGGTCTACATGTCTACTGGATCAGGGTAAGTGATGGGAGCTGAGACCTACAAAGGGAACAGGGTGCTACACTCCTAATGTAGCTGTTTTCAAGTGTTGAACCCTTTTAGGAGAATTGCTTGAGGAAGTAGAGGTGCTTCTGGAAATGGACCACTTGGGAAATCCATAGGATAAGTTAGTGAGAGATGAGTAGGTAAGCACACAGATGAAGAAATAAAGTTGTTAATCAAAAGACTACTTCCAGCCTCAACCAGAGATGCCTGTTCACAAAGAACAGTGATGAATGCAGAGATGCATGGCCATTCAAGATGCCAGGAATAAGCTAGTGACGATCGAGTGCTCAGCCCTAAGCAAGACATTT
>NW_021616505.1:0-1525 GCF_004785775.1 Grammomys surdaster
TTTAATTTTTGAAGTAGGATTTTTGGCTTCATTTGAAGGAGTATCATCACTGTGAAGTTTTGAAATGTTTCTATATATCCTATGATGTTGTACATATGTGATCTGATGTTAAGCTTTCATTTGATGCTGGAATGAATTTTAGAGAGTTCAGGAAGAGAAAAGGACATTTACGATTCTGAGCTTTGGTGAGTCTTGACATGACTTTGGTTATTTTGGCATTGGATAGTTTCTAAGGTCCTATGGCTTGGTATAGCACCCATAATCCCTTTTTTTTTTGTGCAGAGATAAATTAGTGCCAGGGAATGGTTTTGATTGTTTCACTATGCTAGGCTATATGAATTTAGCACTAATCAGATTACTGAGGATTGGGTTGCTTTGCCATAGGAAGTGTGTCACAGTGGAGGATTCATTAAAATATCAGGTCAGGACAAGTTGGTTAAAATTATCCTCCTGACAGCCTGTGGAATAGAATAACCTGCATCTCTTGGCACCTTTAGCACTATGTCATCCTGAATGGTGTCCGAATTTCTACCATCCTGTTAATAGAAGGAATCTTTAAGTTGTAAGTCAGCCCAAATTGACTGTCACCCTCAATAAGAGTTGTCATACTTATGGGGTCTGTTCACTGTGATGAATCCTTAACTAATATAGAAGTGGTTATCAGAGACTGGATTATCACTGTGATAGGTCTATCCATGTTTTTGTTAGTAGGAAATTCGATTCAGGCAGTTTGGATGCTTTAAATGGAGCTTAATATGCTGAAGTATTAGCAGCAGGGCAGAGAGTGGTGAAAAGAGTGATTTTAAATAAGGGGGCCTGGCATAGTAGATTTCAGATGAGAGGAGTATTCATATGAGGCTTAGAAACTATCTTTTTGTATATTGGTGATGATTAGGGCTTCCTTGTGTGCTTGTCTTAAGAGTTTTCTGGAGGGTAATTTAAAGAGATGTAAATTAATACCATTAATAAAGGGAGCCTCAAAGACACCTAGATTAGACTTTGGTCTGTTGTTCACTCTTATGGGAAACATTTCAAGAAGTAGAGTAAAATGGGCAAACTAAAGCCCAAAATGGAAGGGTTCAAATAGAGTGTTCACAACAGGGTATCAGGAAGTAGAATGGTGTTAACTCATGTATCCAAAGATACTAAATGGAAGTAACTGAGAAGTGACCAGGGGGAAATATCCTCCCCAGCTAGGAATTCTCTTTGTAGATTTTCACTTGAGAAAGTGATGGTTTATATTATATAGGCCTTTTAATGCTGCAGTTATTTTTTTTTCACTTCGACAAAAGAAGATATGATTCTGATTCAAATGGCCAAGAGATGGACAAGGATGGCTGCTGTCAGTTATCAACATGACTACATATGTTGTGAACTAATATCCATAAATGTGAGAAAAATCAGAGATCCAGATCAAGGGTTAGAAAACAGAGGGTTTTGGTCCAAATCATGCAGTGGTATTACAGTAATTTTGGATAGAGATCTTGAGAATACTGGCTCTGAAAAGCTTTGTGTTTATGCATGA
>NW_021616506.1:0-2565 GCF_004785775.1 Grammomys surdaster
GCTTGAGTATGGAGATTTCATTAGAATAGTGGACATGAGGAAATGAAACTGGTCAACAAGCTTAAGTATAAGGAACACAGAATGCATCATCAATGGCATAATCATGGATATCAGTATGAAAGTTAACAAATAGGGAATCAACCTATCTCAATATCCAGCTAAGCCACCCTTGGGCATAGCCTCAAAGGATACCCTAGCACACCAGAAAATCAATTCTTCAGTGATGTACTTTGCATCTTTATTCTCTCTCTCTCTCTCTCTCTCTCTCTCTCTCTCTCTCTCTCTCTCTCTCCCTCCCTCTCTAGGTTGAAAAACTTTTTATTGTAATTAATCCACTGCTGGTTGACCATAGTGGCAGAATAGATTTGTGAGCTGAACTATGACACTGAAGAGATATTGGTCATCGTATTTATAGTATGAAATCACAAATAGATAAGGTACTGGGTGAGCTGTAGCCTCCTTCAATCATATTTTGACATAAGGAATTGAACAAGGAGTTTCCATGAGTCGGGAGTGGAGTAGATTCCTTGTCCTGGAAAGATGAACATAGTTTGACCTTGTCAGCAAGATGGAGAAGCTGTCGTTGTGATGTCTGGACTCAAACAACTGTTTCCTTACAAGAGAAGCTGTTCAGCTCTTGGGAAGTTCTCAGCTCTTGTTGGGATTGAGAATTAAATTTTGTTTTTCTTATGGTTAAATGGAGTCTGTAAACAAACTGGAAGTACTTAGAATGAGATTCTAACTATACATGTATTACATAATTGCGTATTATGTAATATGTTTTATATAAATATGTTAAATAGTTATATAATTAATAATATTAACACACTGTATTACTATACTATTTTATAGTACAGATTATATTAAATTTATTTTAATTTATTTTCATTGGATATTTTATTTGCATTTCAGATGTTATCCCTTATCCCATTGCACACACACACCCCGCCCAGGGACTCCCTATCCCGTTCCCCTCCTCCTGCTTCTATGAGGTTGTGCCCCCACCTGCTGCCCCACTCCCACCTCCCCACCCTCAAATTCCTGAACACACTGACTCCAGCCTTCATGGAACCAAGGATCTCCTCTCCCACCTACACTTGACAGGACCATCCTCTCCTACATATACAGCTGGAGCCATGGCTTCCTCCCTAAGTGCTTCCAGGCTGGTGGTTTAGACCCTGGGAGCTCTGGTTGGTTGGTATTGTTGCTCTCCTCATGGGGCTGCAAACCTTTTCAGCTCCTTCAGTCTTCACTCTAACGCCTCCATTGGGAAACCCCTTCATCAGTTCAATGGTTAGTTGTGAGCATCCGCCTCTGAATATGTCAGACTCTGGCAGACCTCTAAGGAGACAGCTATATCAGGTTCCTGTCAACATGCCCTGCCTGACATGCCCATCAGAATCTACCTTTGGTGACTGCACATGGAATGGATACCCAGGTGGAATGGGCTCCAGACAGCACCTCCTTCACTTTCTGACCCACACTTTGTCTCCATATTTGCTCCTTTGAGTATTTTATTACTCCTTCTAAGAAGGACCGAAGCACCCACACTTGGTCTTCATTCTTCATGAGCTTTTGTGGTCTGAGAATCGAATCTTGGGTATTTCAAGCTTCTAGGCTAATATCCCATTATCAGTGAGTGAATACCATGTATGATCTTTTGTGATTGGGTTACCTCACTCAGGATGAAATTTTCGAGTTCCATCCATTTACCTAAGAATTTCTCGAATTCATTACTTTACTAGCTGAGTAATACTCCATTGTGTAAATGTGCCACTTTTTTTTTTTATCCATTCCTCTGTTGAAGGACATCTGGGTTTTTTCCAGCTTCTGGCTATTATAAATAAGGCTGCCAGGAACATAGTTGAGCATATATCCTTGTTATATGTTAGAGCATCTTCTGGATGCCCAAGACTCGTATATCTGGGTCCTCAGGTAATATTATGTCCAATTTTCTGAGGAACCGCCAGTCTGATTTCCAGAGTGGTTGCACCATCTTGCAATGCCACCAACAATGGAGGAGTGTTCCTCTTTCTACATATCCTCACCAGCATCTACTATCACCTGAGTTTTTGATCTTAGCCATTCTGACTGGTGTGAGGTGTAATCTCAGGCTTGTTTTGATTTGCATTTCCCTGATGACTAAGTATGTTTGTGTACATAATGGATTTCCTTGATGGATTTCTGTATATTAAACCATTGCTGCATTCCTGGGATAAAGCATTCTTGACTATAGTGGATGAATGTTTTAATGTGTTTTTGAATTGAGTTTGTGGGAATTTTAATGAGTATTATTGCATCTATATTGATAAGGGAGATTGGTCTGAAGTTCTCTTTCATTGTTTTGTCTTTGTGTGATTTAGGTATGAGCAAAATTATGGCTTCATAAAATGAATTGGCTAGTGGTCCTTCTGTTTCTATTTTGTGGAATATCTTATAGAGTATTGGCATTGGGTCTTCTTAGAAAGTCTGATAGAATTCTACACTTAAACCACCTCATCCTGATCTTTTTTTAGAGGGGAGACTTTTAATGAATGCTGCTATTTCTTTAGTGGTTATATGACA
>NW_021616507.1:0-1075 GCF_004785775.1 Grammomys surdaster
CTTCCATTTGATTATACTTTATTATTGACTGTGTAATTTTTCTTCATATTTTCACTATTTTTCGTGAATTTTTCACTAGTTTTTTCTACAGTGTCCCCTGGCGATGCTGCCACCAACTTTATTCCTTCAATAGGATGCCGAAGGTTGGTCCTCTCAGAAGTCTCCATGGCGATCGTCCTAGCAAGAGTCTAGCAATTCTAGAATCTAATGGCCCTGGGTTCTACAGGCCCTTCAGAGTTGAGGAGCGCAAAGGGCCTAGAGACAATGGAGATATGAGAGGGCTGTCTGCCAAGCTGCGAACTGAAGAGGAAGGGAAAGGTAGTCCAGAAAGAGTCTGGGAGAAAAGCATCTCCGCTTGGAGGAAAATAAAGATTGTTAGGCCGAACTGAAAACAAACTCAAGGGAACTTGTTTTATAATGGGAATGGTGTTACTAGTCACTGGAAAAAGGTTCGGCCAAAATAAATGACGTTGAGACGATTCTACTAAAAGAGGGGGAAAAACCTTTAAAATTTCTTTTTCAAGATTGGAATTCTCTGTGTAGGACTAGCTGTCCTGGAACACACATTGCAGACAAGGCTGGCCTCAAACGTAAAGATTTACCTGCCTCTGCTTCCCGAGTGCTGGGATTGGAGGCATGCAGGGGCAGGCTGGATCTTCCCCGTGAGTTCAAAGCCAGCCTAGTATACAGAGCAAGTTCCCAGGACAGACAAGGCAAAGCCGCTGTAATCCAGCACTTGAGAGACTGAGACAGGAGGAGGATCATGAGTTCCAGCTCTTAGTGGGAGGACACAAGAAAGAAATACAAAGAAGAACAGAGAAGAAAAGAAAGAATGGCAAAGTGGTGTGGTTGGAGCCCAGTAGGTGAAGTGGTGAAAACAAGAATATAAATGTGAGTGTGTGTGTGTGTGTATGTGTTTGTGTGTATATGTGTTTGTGTGTGTATGTATATATTCTAATATATATATATTCTACAGCATCCAAAAAAAAACCACAAAAACAAACAAACAAATGAAAACCAAAACAACTAAAAAAAATAGTCATCAGTCATAGATAATAGTAAGTCAGAAATAAAT
>NW_021616508.1:0-2632 GCF_004785775.1 Grammomys surdaster
TCAGTGGGTGAAGGAGCGTGTTGGGAACAGAGGTACCATTGAGATTCTTGTTTGTGTTGTCGGTTTATCTCACTGCTGGAAAGGAGCCTCCCCTCTGTACTTTCTGGGTTGATCCCTAGTGGGGTTTGGGGTCCCTGAAGTAACCCAGCACATCACCTGAGTGCTCTCTCTCCTCTCTCCAGCCTCTGTCTTCTGTCTCCCATGTTCTCTGGGCTTGGCAAGAAGGTGCCCTAGTGTGGACTTAACCTCTCACATTCCTGTCTCTGCTATGTCATCTTTTCTACACAGACAATCTAGATTGTTGGATGCTAAGTGCCAGGTTAGAACATTGTCCTTTCTGGAGCAGAGGATGGGATTTGGTCCTGTGTCTTGTGTGTAGGACCTCTGCAGACATGCTGAGGTGGATCTCCTGAATCAGCAGCATTCCTGCTCTTACATGTCAGCTGTGTCCTCTGTGAAGGGAGACATGATTATTGTTCTGTGTACAGAGCAGGCTAGCCCAGCTTAAGGGCTGAATTGCAAGACAAATACTAGGAAGAGGGTTGCTATTCCTTCATTAATTATCTATGGGGCAAAAGGGGAACCTTGGTTTAAAAGAAATCTAAAGAATGAATTGAAAATATGATTATTGTTCACAACACTGGGGAACTTAAACTTAAAACAAAATTAACCTATATTCTCAGTATCCTGACATAAAATCTGTACACCTGTTGATTCTATATAGGGGTAAAAATGGTCAAGTTTTCTACCTCAAGAACATTTTATCAATGATGATTTCGGAACAACCATTAAGAAACCTTCAATAATTAAATGTGCTGGGAGGTGAAGTGGGGTGGTAGCTGGGGGCACATCCCCATAGAAGCAGGATGAGAGGTGATGTGATTGTTGGTTCCTGGGTGGAGTTGGGGAAAACTGGGAAGTGGGATAACATCTAAATGTAAATAAAATATCGAATACAAAAATAAAAAAAGAATTTAAGTATATCTGGGGGCTGAGTCCCTGCATCCTGCCCACAGTCCTCCTTCTGTTATTTTGTTATTATTACGGTTTGTAAAAATATCTCCCCTCTCTGTCGTCCTGTTTTTGTGTTTTGCAAGCACCTCAGGAAAGTTGATCAGTATATTTTTAAAAAATTTTATTTAATTTTTGGTAATTTCATACAGAAGTATAATGTATCTGTGTTACAACCACCCAGCCCCTACTTCTTCCCAGCCATGCCTTCTCCCAGACCCACCTTCTCCCAAGCCATGCCTTCTCCTCTCTCCTTCCTTTATCACCCTTCTTTCACACACTTTTCTCAAGTTCTTTTTAGAATATAATGCATCAAGTTTGTAGACCATTCAGTGTTGGTGCTGAGCTTGCCAAGGACAACTTTCTTCAAAGTACAATTGCAGCAGGACCTTTAGTTCATGTATCTCAAATTCCATTGTAATACTACCTTTGCCTTTTTTCTTTTATCCATCCCTCATCTCGTTTTCCCTTGTTTTTTCTTCTGCTTCATTATCTGCAAGGATATTATTAATCTGGAAGATATAAATATACTTTATTCATATCCCTCTTAACAGAGGCATACTATGTCTTGGACCTCCACTCTTGATATCAGCAAACATGAGGTGGGTGGTTCTTGAGCAGGCAGCCTACCTGTCAAGAATCAAAAGAAGAGAAAGGTATCCATACTGTGATGGGACACACCAGCCCTGCTGACAATATGCAGTTATTTGTCCACCACTCTTCATCCAGTAACTTTCTGAATGGTCTCACCTCACACCATGTAATGTGGATTTTAGTTTAAACTAGTCCCATGATTTATTCTTCTTCTGAATGTTTGCAGGGCTCTGGGGTCTGGTCAACAATGCTTGCATCTCCAAGCCCTCAGGTCCCAATGAGTGGATGAACAAACAGGACTTTGCAATTGTACTGGATGTGAACCTGTTGGGCATGATTGAGGTGACTCTGAGCATGTTGCCCTTAGTGAGGAAGGCGAGGGGCCGCGTGGTCAATGTCTCCAGTGTCGTGGGTTGAGTGTCCTCTATTGGTGGTGGTTACTGCATCTCCAAGTATGGTGTAGAGCCCTTCTCAGACTCCCTCAGGTATTAGTTGATTATGAGGTCCCATGGCGACTTTTCAGCGAGGTGTTTATTTTAATTGCAACCTTTGAGAACCCCTCATGAACAGTCCTTTTCTCCTGGTTTAGAGTACTCTCTTACCTTCTCCTCTTGATAGTAAGGTGATCACTAGCTGGGAAACCACTCTCCAAGCCTTTGTTATGTGACTGAGGCCTGGGTTCACTAAAACTCCTGCTCCAGAGACCTGCCCTGTGTTATCCCCAGGGGCACTACTGGCCTTGGCTAAGAGCATAGTTCCCACCTTCTTTGATTCTCAGGTTGGGGATGCCCTGGGGGTGTGAGCATCACACTCAGCCCACCTCCTACTATTTAGCAAGTTCTTGTTTAAAGTCCACAATTCCCATATTCTGGCAAAAAAAGATATTTTTGACCCTAATAAACAAACAAAAAGACCAACAGCAGCAGCAACAACAAAAAGCCTAACAACTGAGAGAGTGAAAGGGGAGAGAAGAGAGAAAGACAGAGAGAGAGAGAGAGAGAGAGAGAGAGAGAGAGAGAGAGAGAGA
>NW_021616508.1:2642-8341 GCF_004785775.1 Grammomys surdaster
AGACTGAGAGATTATTAGCAGTAGTGACAGTGATGTTTGTCAGATTTCTTGAGCGCTTTGCAGCAGGGGTCTGTGGTAAGGGTTAAACACTGGAAAAGAACAGGACATCCTAGGTTAAAATGTTAACAGCCTGTCCCCAGTGTGATCGCTTGCTGAGTGCTGTTAGCTTTGTGTCTTTCTGGAGCCAAGCCTACATCAGACCGGGCAGCTGGGTATATTTTCACAGGGTGACATTTGGAGAGTCTCAGGGTTCTACTCAAGTTTGTATACCATAGTGATGACAGGTTAATCTGTATCCTTTACCTTATACATCATTATAGAGTATACAGCACACCTCTGCATTACACTACTGTAGCAAACTGAGTTAGATTTCCTGCTAGCTGCAAGGCTAAATGGTCTCTAAAAGCAGGTACCATGATTGCCTGCACAAGTAGTCCCGGAAGACACTTGAATAAGCCAAAAAGGAAGTGCCTTGAGATTTCTTAGGCAGTAGTTGGTGAAGGTGGGGTCCAGGACTGAGAGAGAACTGACTTAAACAAGTCTAGTGAGCCCTTTGTACAGTATATGGATGACTACCTATGTCACAGAGCTGACTATATAGACTTAGACCAGTGAGCTTTGTCTGTGTGACATTTTATTGACATTCAAAAGCACAGCGACAAACATCTTTCCACAGGTTACATTCCCATATGCTGCACATCCCAGACCCAAAAACTTTTGAACTTTAGTCTCCAGTGGATCATTGTGTTGTCAATTGTATTACTTCAAAAATCCTCTGATGTCTTAGATGACCTTTGACTGCTATCTTACAGGAGGGAGCTCTCCTATTTTGGAGTGTAGGTGGCTATCATAAAGCCTGGTGGTTTCAAGACCAACATCTCTGTTGTCAAGAGGCTTTCACATAACTTAGAGGAGTTATGGGAACAGGCCACCTCAGAGGTCAAGGAGATCTACGGCGAGAAGTATCTGGACTCCTGTAAGTGACCTGAAGGAATCACAGGAAAGCTTTATCCTACACCCCGAGTCTTCTGTGGTGTTCTGCTACTGGTACAAAGTCTGGCCCAGGCAATTTTTCTTCAATAGTCCCCTTTCTTGGGAGCCTATGGGATTCTGGTCACATAAAGAAGTTCTGGTTTCTAGAACTTTGTTTTCTCTTAACTTGTCATTATTTAATGATGAAGACAAAACCAGGTATGGTGGTATCAGATCATCACTTTCCATGAGCTTGGCCTCGGTCTCAATGTTAAAGAGAACTTCCGGCTACTCTACCAGATTGTTCTCTGGCACAGGTGGCTGTGTTTCCACAGCTCTTCCTTGAATGTGTTGCCTTGAAGTTGTTGTGGCCCTTTCTGAGGAACTGGAACAAGCTCGACTTAGGCATGGGTCTGAGTGTGGGAGACATAGGTTTTATAAAAGCCCTCTTTGGTTGGTCACACAACAGGTGTGGTTGGATGTGCAGTTGACTGGAATAATCTCTCATTCTACACAGATGTGAAAACAGTAAAGTCATTGGTGGACACATATTCAGAGGACCTGTCTGTGGTGACAGACTGCATGGAGCATGCTCTGACTGCCTGTCACCCTCGCACCCGATATTCAGCCGGTTGGGACTCCATGCTCTTATATGTTCTCCTGAGCTACCTGCCCACATTTCTTTGGATACCATTTATTATTGGAATATTCCAAAGCCTGCTCAAGCCCTCTGAATCTTCATGTATGTGGAGACTGGGGGAAAGTAGGGTGGGTGGAGTCAGATATGGACTCGGGGGCACATTGTTCACAATACTCACTAAATCTATTCTTCCATACAAGTGAAAAACCAGTAAATTTCAGAGGAAAGAGCCAATGAATTCTGCCAAAGATAGTGATATAAATAGGCTGGCAATAGCCAAAGAAGTTGGGCAGCTTTCTAAGGCTTGCTTCATCATAGCCTAGTCTGAGAATCAACGGAACTGCAGAGGTTGTAATCACCTAGGATATACTTTTCCTATGGTTCCCTTCCTCCTAATGTGCATAGCCTGGCTACTCATGACATCATGGAAGTTTGAAATATTCCACTTCCGAATCACCTTTCTCCGTGGTGTCTGGTGTGAGAGCCACCACCAGCACTTCATGCCTTAATCCTGCATCAGTATAGTGTGGTTAAGAGGTGGTTTTGCTTGTGGGATAGAATCTGGCTAAGACAGAAAAGACAATGACAACAACAACAACAGCAATAACCAAAACAAAAATTTTATTTGTCTTAAAACTATGGCTTTCCTTGGATTCTTTTCTTTTGAGAATGAAAGTTGAAATGATTACTTGTGTCCTGTGAGTTGAAGTAGTTGAGCTTGGTGGAGGAGTGGGAGATAGAGATAGGGGAAAGGGGACTGCCCCAGGAAGGGCTAGCAAGTATGAGCTGGACTATTAATTTTTCACCTGCTCAGCTCTTTCCACCACAGAGGACAGTGGCCATTGCTTCCCTCCAAGGATTTTCAAGTATCCTGGCTCACAGGATAAAGCAGAAGAATGGGCATCCAGGAGATGCCCTAGGAGATACTGGTTGGATTCAGGTCCTGTTTTGTAGCCTCACTATCTGACCATCTCAATTTTCTGTGTACCACTCCTCATGTCCTCTGACCTCTACTCCCCTCCTACAGTCCCTTGGTGGATGATGTCAGTACCATGTCTGGACCCTGGTCTTTTGTTTTCTGCTCAGTATTTGCAGTGCTGGATCAGAGAGGCTCTTGGACTTGTCTTCTGAAGACCTTGCTCTGTATGTCTGTAGGATTGTGGTGATTCTCTCAAGTAAGGGATAATCAAGGAAAACATTTCCAGGAAGAGGCAGAGTCCTGGGTTCAACCCCAAAGTGTCATTGTAAGCAACCTCTCCAGATGTTGCAGTCTCTTCTCTGAGAATAAAATGAAGATTATTTTATCATCGGCAAATCTATTTTAAGTGTTACAGGATCTTTGAACTGGTTTCTAGTTAATGTGTGACTGAGCCATTAGAACACACTCTAATCCCTGTGGCTGGAATACAGACACGCTGTTAGTTCTCACCTTTAATCCCATACAATGAAGGTAAATGTAATTTGTAGAATGAAGCACCCATATTTGAAAGTGATGTCTAAATGAGTTGCAGACAAAGTGACCAGTCAGAGAGATTTGACAGAATAGGATATGCCCAACTCCCATGAGAAGAGAGAGGAAAAGGAGACTACTTAATTGAGAGACAGACAGTACAGAAGAAGAGAGTACAGAACAGGAATACAGTAGCGTTCGTGGAGACAGTTCAGTAGAGTTGAGAGGGTGAGTGGAGCATCACGGAGAGGGAGGAGGAGGCAGTTTTACTGGGACAGTTGTACAGAGACAGGTTGCAGAGACAGACAGACAGAGAGAGAGAGAGAGAGAGAGAGAGAGAGAGAACACAGAGACACGAACCAATACAGAGAGACACAGTGAGAACAAAATGAGCTGTAGAATTTGGAGTCAGAAGATTAGAAACAGATTAACACAGATATTTCCAGGCCAGACTGAGCAATTCATATGAAGCTTGGATAGGCCAGATTGAAATAGTCATCTTAGAGAGGGGTTTGAGCTAGAACAGCTGAATTGAACCAGCCAGCCAGAGTTCAGTGAGTATCAGAGGGTGAAAACTTTCTAGCCCTAGATTAGATTCCATAGATGCTAGAAGCTTCTAATACTAGACTTAGGTTAGCAGATGGAGGCAGTGTGCCCCAGAGACAACAATTTCATAGGGTAAATTAAATGTACTTTTACACAGGAGAAAACAGAAATTGAGACCCTGTGTTAAAGGGCCATTCATTTTGTTCATTGTTGCCAGTGCTCGTGCCTTGGGATCACGGGCTGTCTGACCCGCCACAGACGGTGTCGGCGGCGGATGGCGTCAGCTCCAGGCCGGGCCATCGGGGGTGGGCGAGCAGACTCTGGGTTCTGGGGCGTCAAAAGAGCCGGCCAAGCAGGCCCAGGGCCTTCGGCAGGCGGCCGGGCTGGGCTCGTGCTCCACGATGGCCTCTGGTCGCCCGAAAACCCCAGAGTCGGGGGCGGCGATGAAGGAGAGCGCAACTGTGAACCAGGGCACAGCTCAAACATGCCTTTCAGTCGTGAGGAGCGGGACCTCCATCCCAGTCCCCAAAATCGAGAAAGTGTTATCAGCTCTTTTAGTTCTCTCCTTCCGGGGGTAGCTCTTGAGAGCCCACGGAAGAAAAGTGTTTCAGCTCTTTTAGTACTCTCCTTCCGGGGGTAGCTAGTGAGAGCCTACGGAAGAAAGGTGTTTCAGCCCCTTCAGTTCAGCTCTCCCTCTTCCCGCTGAGAAGAGAGGAGAGAGTTGTCCTTTGAAATGCGCGACTGGCCAGGCGAGGGACCGCAAAAGCACTCCGACAGCAGGAGACCTTGCACCACACAGCAGTAGTCCTTTATTTTGAGCTCTGGAGTTATATATATACAGTTTCGGGGAAAAAACAAGTAGCCCCTATTGGTTTGGCTTGAGGGTTTGGGGATGCCTTATTTGCATGGAGGTGTTATCCTACGTGATAAGGGTCACGGGTCTCTTTGTGGGAAGCGGAAGCTAAGAGGGCCATATGGCGTGGGAAATCTGAAGCAACCTTCCATCCTGTGACCCTTTTCAGGCTGAGGTCTCCGGGGCTTCGAAGATTTCTATCAAGCTTTCTGGCTTTCTCATAGCCCACTGCCCCACAATTCCTCCCTTTTCTTTTATAAAGGAGAGGTGTCATAGAGTAAATGTCCCCTATGTTGGGAACAGTTTGATATTGAACTAAGACTTGATTGGTGGTCACCTTTGCAATGTTACTCACTTGTTGCTTTAAAAATCGAATGAGGCAAGGTGCCAGGAGAAGTAGAGCTCCAATGGCTAGTACGGGGCCAAGGAGGGGAAGAATCCAAGCCATCAAGGGGTTAGAGTACCAAGGGGTAGGGGTGTTGGGAGTATAGCGTGCCCGGAGGTTCTCCTGGAGTTCTTTGAGCATTTGTACATCATGTTCTACCAGCCCAGATTCATTGACATAAAAGCAGCATTCCTCCCCCAGTAAAACACAAGTCCCCCCATGTTAAGCAGTCATCAAGTCCAGGGCCCTCCGGTTTTGGAGAGTCACTCCTGCCAAAGAAGGTATCTGGCATTTGAAGGGACTCAAGGCTGTCCATAGTAGAGGCCATTACTTGGTCAAGCTTGTCCTGAATGTCGCCAGCCAGATGCTGTGTTTGGACAAGGGCTGTGCCCAGCAGTTCCAGTAGCACCAATCTATACAGCAAGGCCTAGTCCAATGAGCAGAGGGATGAAGATTTCTCTCTTCTTTCGGCTTCCTTCCATCTGCAAGGCAAGTTCTTCTGGTTCATAGAGATAAACTTGGGGTACAACAATCACAGGGGTGCAGGAGCCCTGAAAATGAGGGTTGATACAGGCACCTGTAGTGCCTTTGCACCAGAGGAGGGCAGGAGGGCTAACACATACTGATTTGGTGATGGCGATGTCACGGGCACATGTGAGATGGGGTTTTGAGGAGGACCCTACAAGGCAAACAGGTGGGGGTAGGTCAAAGAGAGGAACATCCTGTGCGTTTCTCGCAGGCAGGGGTCCGTGGAGATCACAAAGGGAAAAGTTAATGGGAACGGCTGTTAATAATGGCTGGGAGAGCCCTTCCGCCCCTGCCTGGTCCTCTGGGCTGGAGCAGACACAGAGTC
>NW_021616509.1:0-1428 GCF_004785775.1 Grammomys surdaster
TTAATGAGTATTTGTTCTAGTATATTAGACTATAATGATGTTCAAAGAGTATCACAGAACTTTATGGTTTATGTGTAGTTACAAAATTTTTATTATAAATATACACATATTTTAAATTTCATAAATGTATTTCTCTATTGTGGGGGGAATAGACTTGTAGGTAGATTGGAGCATGAAATCCAGATACCTTAAACCCCTATGACCCAGATTCATAGGAAGTTGTGAGTTAGCAAATTTTCATGCTGGTAACTGAGGATGGACCATGTGCAAGGAAATTCTACTCAGCTATTAAAAACAATGACATCATAAATTTTGCAAGCAAATGGATGGAACTAGAAAATATCTTCCCGAGTAAGGCAACCCAGAACTAAAATGACATATATGCCATTGTTAAGTAGATTTTATCCAAAAGTTCACAATACCCATCATTCAACTCACAGAGCATGTGAAGCATAGCAAGAAGGAAGGCCCAAGTGTGGATGCTTCAATCCCACTTAGAAAAGGGAACAAAATAATCATGGAAGTCAGAGGGAGAGAGGAACCTGGTTGGGATAGGAAAGGGGGAGAAAAAAGGGTGTCTCAGCTTTGGTGTCTCATATTTTAAAATTTAGATATATTCAAACAATGAAAACTGTGGTACACACACCGATGTTCCTCCTGTGGCCCACTCCAAGTCTTCAGATATGTGAAGTTGTTGACTCTGTGGGAGACAAGGAAAATAGCTTCCTATTTTCACTTTTATTCCAAGGCCTTGTGGAAAATTCCAAATGTTGAAAATGTCATACTCTGCACACTGATTTTCCCTGTGATTCATGTTCACAAGTTCTCCAACAGGGTTAGTGAATACTATGGTCTTTAGCAAGGAAGCCACCTAAATGAGATGCATCATTAGATGATTATATACTTATATCAGTTAAGGCAATACAAAATTGAGAATGTCCTCTAATTTTTAATGGCTTCCAGGGAAGACAGATATATTAAAGTTATCCCATATAGTAAGATACAATAGGCCTCATGGGTAATTAAAGATGCTTACCAAATAAAGAGTAACATAGTGTGTGTGTGTGTGTGTGTGTGTGTGTGCAAGAACACAACATTTGGAGAAAATATTTTTAAAAATGAAGCCATGTATGTGAGAATGAGTGGGCAGTCTGAATATGTGGAAGTTGTGGAAACAAAGAGTGGTAGTGAGTCATTCACGTACACACAGTTTGCATATATTAAATAAACATGAGCTTAAGAAAATGTGCTGTCTTTATCATTTATGTTTTTTTAAGTTAGTTTAAATCACAAACTATTAATCACAGCAAACATACCAATTCCTAAGGAAATTATTCTAATCAAGTCATCACTTAAGGCTTTATGATAAAACTCTTTGCTGCTAACTTATTTTTTGTTTTATTTTTTATTATTGGATATTCTATTTAT
>NW_021616510.1:0-3780 GCF_004785775.1 Grammomys surdaster
TTTCATAACCATCTATACCAGGATAGGATGCCCTCTTCTGGCATGGAAGTGTACGTGCAGATAGAGCAATCAATATGCATAAAATAAGTAAATGAATCTTTGAAAATAAAATGAAACCATAACAGCTTTCCTTACTAATTCTTCACACCTGTCCTTATACATTGCTCATCTTTGCCCCTCCCACCATCCCTCCTTCTGGTCTGATCTCTCCTCACCAAATAAATTCCCTTCAGGTTCTGGCATACACACATAGGTAAAAGTAAATCTGTGGAAGGAAAATGTCTTTCCCTCCACTCCCTACCTCAGTGCCCGCTCTTCCTGGACATTTCACATACACATTTTAATCCTGAGACCTACATAAGACATGTATGGTCAGGATCTGTGAAGATACACTGCAGCAGCCAACACCCCTCAGATGGCTCCATCTTGGCAGAAACACAGGCTTGTGGTAAGCATCAATTTATTGATGCCACTTTGGGGTCACTCCCAGAGACTCAAAGAACTGTCACCATGCCACCAGTTACTGGGTCAGAGGGAAAACCTGTGGCAGGGCTGATTAAGAGTCTGCCCTGGAAGGACACAACATTTCATTCCTAGCTCAGTGGCCAAAACCAGTCCCACAGCTCCACTGGCACAGAGACAGCCAGGAGTAATCCTGCCATATGCTCCAGTATTCCTGTAACTCAGATGAGAAACTGCAGCTCATCCCTGACTGCTGGTAGACAGCCATGTGTGCTAACTCATCTAACCCCGGGCCTTGGCCTCAAGTGCAATCCTATCTGCACAGGTTGGGAAACCAGGCAGAGAAGTTAGCACATTTACCCAAAGGCCCACAGGGACTAGGGCAGAACCAGATCTCTGGCTTAGGTCCCTACAACCTCTATGTGAGCCCAACACAAGGTCAGGAAGACACAGCATTGGACTCCAGATTTGACACACTTCCCCCGAACAAGGTTAGAGAGGAAGGCCTTAGCCTGGCATGTCACTGGATTCAGGAATCCAGACTGTTCTCTACACACAGCAACAACCCTCTTGTCCACGCTCTATCTAGTTAAGACAAGTATTATTGAAGAAATTGTGTCCTGTGTCCCAAGACATCCATAGCAGTAATAAATTCACTTCTGTCCTGAGCTGGGTGGCAGGTAGGGAGCTGCCTCAGGTCACTGCTTTTTGTTTCCAAAAATGCTGCCTTAGGGACAGGATGGGCCAGCTGCCCAGAGTTGTCCACTAACCCAAGAGGATGTGTGGAATTGGCCAGCTTCTCACCAATCCCTTGCATGAAAGCTGTGGGACCCATATGCCCAGCCACATACTCATTCAAGATGCTTAGCGCCCACTTCTACCTGCGTCCTGCCTAGACCAACATGTGCACCCAGAAGCTCTGCCATATAGGACAAAGCAACAGTAATGAGTAATATTGAAGCTGATAGTCTCTAGAACAATATCCCTGAATGCTGGCATTTCCATGTAGGTGAGCGCAGAGGTAGGCAGGATGCTGCTGCCCCTTCGTAGGGGCAATAAATAAAAATAAATAAATAAATGAATGAATAAATAAATAAATCTATTCTTAGACACACAAAAAACAAAACAGCCTTTTCTTTGCTCATATAAATCAGATACTAATGGACCCAGGGTATTAAAATATAATGGGGATGTGGGGGCATACTGGCTGCTGTTCCAAAGGACCTGTGTTCTGTTCAGTACCCACAGGGCAGCTCAGAACCACCAGAACTACAATTCCAGTGGCTCCGGTGCCTTCCTCTGGCTTCCGCATGCACCAGGCATGCAAATGGTGCAGAGACATGCCTACAAACCACCCAAACAAATACTTTTTCAAAATAATAACAGGTTGTGGCTATAGCTCAGTTTACAGAAGGCTTGCACACAAATGGCCCTGGGTTTGATGTCAGCACTTCATAAATTGAAATGTGATCCCATGTACCTGCATTCTCAGAAGAGAATTTAGAGGCAGCAGGATCAGAAGTTCAAGGTCACCTTTGGCTACAACTGAACTATCAACTTTGTGTCAGAAAGATGGCCCACTGGGTAAAGATGCTGGCTGCTAAGCCTGATGATCTAAATTTGATCCGCAGAACCCACGTGGTGGGAAGAAGAGAACCAATTCTTGTTACTAACTTTCTCATCTCCACATAGATGTACACACACACACAAGTACATGTACACACACACAGAGTACATAAATGGTAAAAAGTAAATGACATAGGACAATTCTGGAGGAAATTGAAGGAATTTAGAAAGAGTCAGCAAGAACAACTACTGTTAATCACAGATAAACATTACTTTTTTTTTTCTTCTTTTTCTTTGGTTTTTCTAGACAGGGTTTCTCTGTGTAGTCGTGGCTGTCCTGGAACTCACTCTGTAGACCAGGCTGGCCTCAAACTCACAAATGTGCCTGCCTCTGCCCACCAAGTGCTGGGATTAAAGGTGTGTCACCACTCCCTTGCCAGATAAACATTTCTAAATGGTAATAGTGGGGCTGGGCACGCAACACAGATAAACTACCTAGCCCCATGGAAAAGGCTAAGACTCAGATTACAGCCATTACTCACACTCTGTCATGCCCTCTTTAACCTCCACCTCACATGAGACACTTTCCTAATCTGTGTTTGAAGGTGTTTGAAGGGTTTGTATTTTCATTTTTACACCAAACCCAAGTTTCATTGCTTTGGTTGAATTGCTGCTTTCTCCTGAAATAAACTCTTGGGAGAAGACGTGTCATTTTCTTGCAAGTTCTGTTTGCCAGGTCATGCTTCAGCCATGCTTCTGCTTCTGCTGTCCCTACAGCAAAGAGACTTCCAGCTATGAGAGCTAGCACAGAATCAAGGCCATCAGGGCAGACAGCAGGTCGGACTTAGCTTGCATAAGCCACCATCTGCTGCCCCTCACTGTCTTAGGCCTAGATCTCCATATCCAGCTGTAGCTCCAGATGGGAGCAGGGCCAGTGGAGAGCTCCATTACTCCAGCCAGAGAGAAGCAAACTGAGCTCTCAGGTTCTCCCATCTGACAAAATCATTTCCTTCCTCTTATTTAGCCAGAGAGCTATACAGGGAACAGTGCACCACCCTACACATAACACCAGACACTATGTGGGATTGTAGGGTTCACAAGTACGTAAATACTCAGAAAGAGGCTGCCTTTCTTGCAATCTGGCCCCATAGATGGAATCATTAAGAACACACTAGCCTGGATATTAAATTCTGTGAGCCTCCTGGAGCAAGGAATACACAGAAGAACAGAAAAAAATAAATGAGATTAAAATCACTGGTCATGTCCCAGGAGAGAACAGCCTTCTATCTCCAGAAGTCCTGGCTTCCATGAAGATCATGTTGCCAGTCCCAAAGACCATACCATCTCCAAGACTTGACTTGCATGCTTACTCTATCTTAATTAAAATTTGATATGTATTCATATCTTTGGGGTTGGAAACATATGTGTCATGATTTGAATGTAGAAACCAGAGAGCATCTAATAGACACTGGTCTCTCCTTAAAGCATGTGGGTCCAAAGATTGAACTGGGTGTGGTCTTCAGATTTGATGGCAGGCACTGTTGCCCACTGAGCCATTTCCCTGGCCCCCAGCTTTTCTCTGAGTACAAGGAAGAAGTCAGAGAGCACCACCTCTTGGAAGAACAATCAGGTGCTCTTTGCCCCACACAACACTTCCATTCATGGTAATCTTCCTTCAGTTCACCCAGACAGGAGCATCCATGGTAGATGGATGAAGAGTCTCCAAAGAACCTGGAGAGCCTCAGCATTCAT
>NW_021616511.1:0-835 GCF_004785775.1 Grammomys surdaster
CGCTGTACCCAGGGGCTTCTGATAAAGACACCCGGTAAAGCCTCAAATATTTCTATACACAGTCCCTGCCCTCTAAGGTGTTCGTTCCACGGATAGAAGGTCTGGAAAGTCTATAACGGAGGGGACGGATAAGCCTCAGCCACCTAAGACAGGGCAGCCGCGGGTGGGGATGTTGACCCCGTGACTGGTAAGAGTTTGAGCACCGCCCTCTAAAGAGACTCAGACCCGCCGTGAGACCCCCAAATATGGGAGTTACGAAACCTTCCCAGGGATCTCAACTACCACCCTCTACAATAAAACAAAAAGGGGCAGATGTAGGAAGCCGCGCATGCACTGGCTAAAGCCGCGTTTGCCTGACATCCGGGATTTTTCCTGGTGAATAGGTGAATTGCGCATGTGCCATGGAAAAGGCCTGCCAAAGTTAAAGCCCATCCCACGGCGTTTGGCACGCTACGAGTAAGCAGCCAATCAGAGGTGAATGCACCACTCCAAGGGTATATTAAGCAGTGCTTTTCCTGGGCCTGGCGTCTTCTTCCACCATTTTGTATTTGGGAATAAACGTGTTTTTACGGAAGGATTCTAGTGTGTGTGTGTGGTGCGTTCTTGCTGGCGAGACGATTACACGCACGCCTCACACATAAATGTGTGGGTTCATTTCTGGGTCTTCAATTCTATTCCATTGATCTTCCTGCCTGTCTCTGTACCAATACCAGGTAGTTTTTATCACTATTGCTCTGTAGTACAGCTTGAGGTCAGGGATGGTGATTCCTCCCGAAGTTCTTTTATTGTTGAGAATAGTTTTCGCTATCCTAGGTTTTTTGTTATTCCATATGAA
>NW_021616511.1:935-3989 GCF_004785775.1 Grammomys surdaster
CATTTTGTATTTGGGAATAAACGTGTTTTTACAGAAGGATTCTGGTGCGTTCTTGCTGGCGAGACGATTACACGCGCGCCTCACAGTTGGTGCCGAGAAACCCGGGAGAATTTACCATCGCCGGCGCTGTTTAAGAAGGCCCTCCACTCGTCCTCTATGCGTGGAGTGAATCCAGAACCGTAGAACAAGGTAATGCTCTCTGAGAGATATGTTTGGACTTGATTTAATTTATTTCCCTCCCCTGTTGGCAGGAACTTTAGAGGCTCTCGCTATGGTGCTGGTAGCGTTAGTTCTCTTCCTTTTGGTTTTCGTGGCGGTTCGGGGAGTGGCAGACGGATTACGGGTTAGCATGTCAGAAACAGAGAAAAGAAGGAAGCGCTTAGAAATTCAGAAAGGAAAAGGGAAAAAGGACATATTAAAGAAATTAAGCCTCCCCTAGGAACAACCCACGGGGATGAGAGATGAGGGGAAGAACACCCTTGGGAGAGACGGGAGGAAAGTAAGCCTCAGAAAGAGATCTCTTTATCCGGTAAAGGAAGTTTTGAGGCTTGATGCCTCTGAGTTGGAGGGGATAACTTCCTCAGAGGACTCAGATGAAGAGATAGATGAAGAGGAAAGATGCCAGCCAGATAAACAGTTGCCGCCGCGAAATCTAAAGCAGAGGAAAACGAGAGATAGAAGCCGGACGGCCTCTCGGCCTGTAGTGCCCTGCCAACCTAATGTTCCCGGCGCACTTCCGCCTCATGTGGACAGGCGCTGCTCAGGCTCCTTCCTTTCAGAGGAAGACAAGAGAAAAATGTTACAAGCTTTTCCAGTGTTTGAGGACGCAGGAGGAGGTCGTGTCCACGCACCTGTAGAGTATGCTTCTATTAAAGAATTCGCTGAATCGGTTAACAAGTATGGAGTTCATGCTAATTTTACAATTATGTAGCTTGAGAGATTTGCCACTATGGCAATGACTCCGAATGATTGGCAGAACACAGTAAAAGCTGCTCTCCCTAATATGGGACAGTATATGGAATGGAAGGCTTTGTGGCACGACGCTTCTCAAGCACAGGCAAAGGCCAACGCTAATTCGGAGGGCAACCAGAGACAGTGGACTTTTGAATTATTAACAGGGCAAGGACAGTATGTTGCCGACCAGACTAACTATGATTGGGAAGCATATGGCCAGATTTCCACCGCCGTAATTAAGGCATGGAAGGCCCTCTCGAAAAAGGGCGAGGCTGGAGGAAATTTAACAAAAATATTACAAGCCCCCCAGGAGTCCTTCTCAGAATTTGTTGCTAGAGATTCCCATATTTCCTCACCAAGAGCATTAACACCGGCTGCAAATCATGCCCTGCAATTGGTGGAGGATGCCTTGCAAAAAGCTCAGCTAAAACGCATTGATGAGACCAAAACTTTTAATTTGTGTGTCTTTAAAACCAGACATTTACCAACTGCCGTGTTATGGCAGGATGGGCCCTTATTATGGATTCATCCTAATGCATCTCCTGCAAAGATTATTGAATGGTATCCAGATGCGGTTGCTCAGCTTGCCTTACGGGGATTAAAAGCAGCTGTCACTCATTTTGGAAGGGAGCCTAAGGTTTTAATAGTGCCTTATACTGCACATTAGGTTCGAATATTAACTGCTACCTCTGATGTTTGGGCCGTGTTGGTTACCTCCTTTAATGGTCAAATAGATAATCACTACCCTAAACATCCCATTTTACAGTTTGCCTTAACTCAAGCTATTGTATTTCCACATGTCTTATCTCAAAAGCCGCTCCCGGATGGAGTGGTTGTTTACACAGACGGGTCAAAGACAGGTGTGGGTGCTTATGTAATTGATAATAAGGTCACTGCCAAACAATATCATGAGACCTCACCTCAAGTTGTGGAATGCTTGGTAGTTTTGGAGGTTCTTGAAACCTTTCCAGGCCCTTTAAATATTGTTTCAGATTCCTTTTATGTAGTAAATGCAGTTAAAGCCTTAAAAGTGGCTGGGCTAATTAGACCATCTAGTAGACTCGTAAAAGTTTTTCAAAAGATTCAATTCGTTGACCGTCACTGTTTAGAGCCTGACAGGCCGAAAGAGATGGTAAAATGGAAAGACATTTTGACCGGACAATGGAAGGGCCCAGATATTGTTTTATTAAGAGCCAGGGGAGCGGTTTGTGTGTTCCCACAGGAAGAAGACAACCCGTTTTGGCTACCAGAGCGGCTGACGCGGCGACTTGCGATATTGGAAGGTGACACCCAGGCGGACCCTCCAGGCTCTGATGACAGCCCTTGTGCTGATCCAAGGGATACAGGTTCCTAGTATATCGGGGGAACGATGATGGACTATATTATCTACCTTACCAGTCAGACATAATGTAACTAATCTGTCCAGAAAATTGTTTCAATATCTTACAGGAAATTGGTCAGAAAACTTCAGTGAGACACTCAGAAAATTGAGAACAGCTGTGGTGAACATCAACTTGACGCGCGTGGATCTGTCCCTGACTGAGGGACTGTCCTCCTGGAATTCTTCAGCTTTCTTCTTTTCTTTTCTTTTAAGTGGGTGGGAGTAGGCCTGTTTGGTAAGCCCTATGTTGCGGATCAGTATTCATCCTTTGGTTGGATTGCAAACTCAGAGCTCAACAAAATTTTGACAAGGCTATTATTGGCCAGGCGCTTGTGACCAAAGAACTAGGGGCTTCCCCTGCAGTGTGGCTATCACTGCTTCAAAAATAAGTAGTCTCCCCCTCATGAGTGGTGGTGCTAAATGTTAGGCCATCAGTGTTACACCTCAAAGGATTTGCCCATTGTACTGGGTCGGTGAGGAGTCTTGGCCTGGCTGATTCTTGTCTGTGTAGATGTGGTACCTGAATTTTGAGACAAACAGCCCTTGCACCCCTAGGAGATGACTCCATTGCACAGGGATGGGTGTTTGCATCTCTTTCTGTTTCCCTTAGCCCTTGCACTCAGAGGACTCGCTTCCATTGCACCTGATAGGGTAAGGGAGACTGTCTTAAACTATTAGTCCTTGATCGCTTATTCCCCCAAGATGGAATTTGCTTGATC
>NW_021616512.1:0-5118 GCF_004785775.1 Grammomys surdaster
GTCTGAAGTTCTCTTTCTTTGTTGGGTCCTTGTGGGGTTTGGGAATGAGTGTAATTGTAGCTTCATAGAACGAATTGGGTAGTGTTCCTTCTGTCTCTATTTTGTGGAATAGTTTGAAGAGAATTGGTATTAGGTCTTCCTTGAAGGTCTGATAGAATTCAGCACTAAAACCATCTGGTCCTGGGCTTTTTTTAGTGGCGAGACTTTTAATGACTGCTGCTATTTCCTGAGGGGTTATGGGACTATTTAGATGGTTTATCTGCTCCTGGTTTAATTTTGGTACCTGGTATCTGTCTAGGAAATTGTCCATTTCATCCAGGTTTTCCAGTTTTGTTGAGTATAGACCTTTGTAGTAGGATCTGATGATTTTTTTAATTTCTTCCGTTTCTGTTGTTATGTCTCCCTTTTCAGTTCTGATTTTATTAATTTGGATACTCTCTCTGTGCCCTCTGGTTAATCTGGCTAACGGTTTATCTATCTTGTTGATTTTCTCAAAGAACCAACTCCTGGTTTTATTGATATTTTGTATTGTTCTTTCAGTTTCTATTTGGTTGATTTCAGCCCTGAGTTTGATTATTTCCTGCCTTCTACTCCTCCTGGGTGTATTTGCTTCTTTTTGTTCTAGGGCTTTTAGTTGTGCAGTCAACTTGTTAGTGTGTGCTCTTTCCAGTTTCTTTTTGTAGGCACTTAGAGCTATGAGTTTTCCTCTTAGCACTGCCTTCATGGAGTCCCACAAGTTTTGGTATGATGTGTCCTCATTTTCATTGAAATCTAAAAAGTCTTTAATTTCTTTCTTTATTTCTTCCTTGACCAAGTCATCATTGAGTAGAGAGTTGTTCAGTTTCCATGTGCACATGGGTTTTCCATTGGTTTTGTCATTATTAAAGACCAGTCTTATTCCATGGTGATCTGATAAGAGGCAAGGGATTATTTCAATCTTTTTGTATCTGTAGAGGCTTGTTTTGTGACCAATTATATGGTCTATTTTGGAGAAGGTACCATGAGGTGCTGAGAAAAAGGTATATTCTTTTGTTTTAGGATGAAATGTTCTATAGATGTCTGTTAAGTCCATTCGGTTCATAACTTCTGTTAATGTCAAAGTGTCTCGGTTTAGTTTCTGTTTCCATGATCTGTCCATTGCTGAGAGTGGGGTGTTGAAATCCCCCACTATTATTGTGTGAGGTGTAATGTGTGTTTTGAGCTTTAGTAAAGTTTCTTTTATGTATGTAGGTGCCCTTGCGTTTGGGGCATAGATGTTCAGAATTGAGAGTTCACCTTGGTAGCTTTTTCCTTTGATGAGTATGAAGTGTCCTTCCTTATCTTTTTTGATTAATTTTGGATGGAAGTCGATTTTATTTGATATTAGAATGGCTACTCCAGCTTGTTTCTTGGGACCATTGGCTTGGAAAATTGTTTTCCACCCTTTTATTCTGAGGTAGTGTCTGTCTTTGTCACTGAGGTGTGTTTCTTGTATGCAGCAAAATTCTGGGTCTTGTTTGTGTATCCAGTCTGCTAGTCTGCGTCTTTTTATTGGGGAATTGAGACCATTGATGTTAAGAGATATTAAGGAAAAATGATTGTGGCTTCCTGTTATTTTTGTTATTAGAGGTAAAGTTATGTTTGTATAGTTATCTTCTTTTGGGGTTGTTGGAAGATTACTTCCTTGCTTTTTCTAGGTTGTAGTTTCCCTCCTTGTGTTGGCGTTTTCCATCCATTATCCTTTGAAGTGCTGGGTTTGTGGGAAGATATTGTGCAAATTTGGTTTTGTCATGGAATATCTTGGTTTCACCATCTATAGTGATTGAGAGTTTTGCTGGGTATAGTAATCTGGGCTGGCAATTGTGTTCTCTTAGGGTCTGTATGATGTCCGTCCAGGCTCTTCTGGCTTTTATAGTCTCTGGTGAGAAGTCTGGTGTAATTCTTATAGGTCTGCCTTTATATGTTACTTGACCTTTTTCCCTTACTGCTTTTAGTATTTTTTCTTTGTTTTGTGCATCTGATGTTTTGATTATTATGTGACGGGAGGTATTTCTTTTCTGGTCTAGTCTATTTGGTGTTCTGTAGGCTTCTTGTATGTTTATGGGCATCTTGTTCTTTAGGTTAGGGAAATTTTCCTCAATGATTTTGTTGAAGATATTTACTGGCCCTTTAAGTTGGGAATCTTCATTCTCATCTATACCTATTATCCTTAGGTTTGGTCTTCTCATTGTGTCCTGAATTTCCTGGATGTTTTGAGTTAGGAGTTTTTTGCTTTTTTCATTTTCTTTGACAACTGTGTCAATATTTTCCACCGTATCTTCTGCATTTGAGATTCTCTCTTCTATCTCTTGTATTCGGTTGGTGATGCTTGCGTCTGTGACTCCTGATCTCTTTCTTAGGTTTTCTATCTCCATGGTTGTCTCCCTTTGAACTTTCTTTATTGTTTCTATTTCCAGTTTCAGATCCTGAATGTTTTTGTTTAATTCCTTCTTTGTGTTTTCTTGCATTTCTTTAAGGGATTTCTGTGATTCCTCTTTAAGGGCTTCTATCTGTTTACTTGTACTCTCCTGTATTTCTTTAAGGGAGTTACTTAATTCCTTCTTATAATCCTCTATCATCATCATGAGAAGTGATTTTAATTCTGAATCCTGCTTTTCAGGTGTGAAGGGGTGTTCAGGGCTTGCTATATTGGGAGAACTGGGCACTGATGATGCCAAGAAACTTTGGTTTCTGTTGCTTATGTTCTTGCGCTTGCCTTTCGCCATCTGGGTAACTCTAGTGGTACCTGCCCTCTCTGTGTAAGATTGGAATCTGTATTTCCAGTTATCTTGCTTATTGCAGAGCTCCTCGGAGTCCAGAGGTCTCTGTGGTCTTATGCCCCTAATCTCCCGGGTGGAAGAACTCCTGGGACTCAGGCCACCTCTTGGATCTGGTAATCCTTCTGTTCTGAGTGCAGTGGCTCCTCGGCTGCTCTGAGTGCAGTGGGTTCTCGATGACTCAGAATTCAGTTTCAGCTGCTCTGAGTGTAGTGACTTCTCGATGACTCAGGATTCAGTTTCTCCACAGGACAGGAGCAGACCTACTCTGTGTCTGCTCCAGTCCCAGGGACCAGGCAGGGGCCGAAGGGAAGTGGAATTCCGGAGGGGCAGGGTTTGGGTAGCTGCTGTGCCCTAGATGTCCCTGGCTCCCAGATGTATTTCTGGGGCCTAGGGAGTGAGATGGAGTTCTTACCAGCTGCTCTGAGTGCAGTGGCTCCTGGATGACTCAGGATTCAGTTTCTCCACAGGACAGGAGCAGACCGACTCTGTGCCTGCTCCAGTCCAAGGGACCAGGCAGGGGCCGAAGGGAAGTGGAATTCCGGAGGGGCGGGGTTTGGGTAGCTGCTGTGCCCTGGATGTCCCTGGCTCCCAGATGTATCTCTGGGGCTTAGGGAGTGAGATGGAGTTCTTACCAGCTGCTCTGAGTGCAGTGGCTCCTGGATGACTCAGGATTCAGTTTCTCCACAGGACAGGAGCAGACCGACTCTGTGTCTGCTCCAGTCCAAGGGACCAGGCAGGGGCCGAAGGGAAGTGGAATTCCGGAGGGGCGGGGTTTGGGTAGCTGCTGTGCCCTGGATGTCCCTGGTTCCCAGATGTATTTCTGGGGCTTAGGGAGTGAGATGGAGTTCTTACCAGCTGCTCTGAGTGCAGTGGCTCCTGGATGACTCAGGATTCAGTTTCTCCACAGGACAGGAGCAGACCGACTCTGTGTTTGCTCCAGTCCAAGGGACCAGGCAGGGGCCGAAGGCGCAAATATATATTCTTATATACTTATATATACCTCACAAAATGGGATAATGTATGCCCAGAACCATTTCAGAAAAATTTGAAATGTCAAACGAATTCCAAGTCAACTTGGTTTGATTTTTTTAAATGAAAGTAAAAACCGGTCATTCGAATAGCAAAACTTAAATCCAAACGTTTGAATCCAACACAAGCTAATTTGATACTTGAATGTTGAGAACTGGCAATCAGGAACTATTGGTAGTTTTTGACACCTACAATTAAGCCATAATTAAACCATCATTTCTATCAGAGCAGAAAACTTTGTAAGTATCATGAAAGACACAGTTGTGTGAGGTTGACAAGAAGACCCAGCAAGTGATAGCGCTTGCCTCCAAAACGGACTGCACTTTGATCCCTGAAACTAGTTCCTGAAAGTTGTATGTGACCCTCAGACCTTCTGCAGCACTCACAACCATGTGCACACATACACATGCACACACACTCACATTCTCATACATATACACTCATACATAAACACACACTCACGCACATACACACACCTATACACACACACTCACACATACATACTCACAAAAATACAAACTCGCATAGACACACTGACACATACATACACACTCACACATACATACACACATATACACACATCCACACTCACAAATACATACACACACTCAAACTCACACATACATTTACACTCACACATACATACACACACTCACACATACAGACAGACAAGCACACATATACACATACTCACAGATATATACACACGTACACTCACACACATACTCATACATACATACACATAAACATTCCCACATGCACACACATACACTAGCACATACACACACACACACACATAGAGAAACACAAATTTAATTTAGAAACTACTCTAGCATTGTGGATTATAACATCTGAGCCAAGATGTTTCAAGCAGCACTTTCTGGTGTTAATATAAAAACACATAGAGACCACCAAACAGCCATGTGTTGGGTGATCAGAACCTAGTGGAAGACGATGCACCTAACCCTTCAGAGACTCGATGCTCCAGGGTGGGGGAATACTCAGGGGGACCCACCCTCTCAGATGAGAAGGGGAAGGGTTGGGGGGAGGGACTCTAGGAGTGGAGGACTTGGATTGGGGACAGTGTTTGGGATATAAATAAGTAAATTAATTTTTAAAAAGAACTTAGGCCACAGGGAAGTCACAGACACAACATGGGGACACTGACACAAACACCTTGGGTTTGTTACATGCTTGATGTTGGATTTGTTTCTGGTTGTGGTGTATCCAGAAATCGATTTGTATTACCAACTTCTTTATGATGCTGCCCCCTCTTACACAGCCCAATACA
>NW_021616513.1:0-3644 GCF_004785775.1 Grammomys surdaster
TCCTGCTAAAATTGAAGATTTACTTGGCAAATAATTCATAAAATTAAAAACACTGTGGAGAAAGCTAGTGAAAAATTCAGGAAAAATAGTGAAAACTTGAAGAAATATTACACAGTCAATAATAAAATATAATCAAACAGAAGAGAAATCAAAGAAAATTATGAAAAAGGAGAAATTTGCATTTAAAATTCATAAAAATCGGAAAATTGATAAGGAGACCATTTGACTTGTAAAGGAATGTGATTTAAAACAGTTTTTCCTGATAAAATTAAACATTAACTTGGCAAAAAATTCATAAAATTCAAAATACTGTGGAAAAATCAAACAAAAGAGATATCAAAGAACTTTATGAAAAACGAGTAATTTCATTTAAAATTCATAAAAAATAGAAAATTCCTAAGGAGACCATTTAATTTGTAAAGGAATGTGATTTGAAACAGTTTCTCCTACTAAAATTGAACATTTACTTGGCAAAAAACTCATAACATTGAAAACAGTGTGGAAAAAGCTAGTGAAAAATTCAGGAAAAATAGTGAAAACTTGAAGAAATATTACACAGTCAATACTAAACTGTAATCAAACGGAAAATAACTCAAAGAAAGTTACGAACAAGGAGAAATTTGCATTTAAAATTCATAAAAAATACAAAATTTATAAGTAGAACATTTGATTTGTAAAGGAATGTGATTTAGAACAGTTTTTCCTGACAAAATTGAACATTTACTTAGCAAAAAATTCATAAAACTGAAAACACTGTGGAAAAAACTAGTGAAAAATTCAGGAAAAATAGAGAAAACTTGAAGAAATATTACACAGTCAATAAGAAAGTATAATCAAACGGAAGAGTAATCAAAGAAAATTATGAAAAGAGAAATTTGTATTGAAAATTCATAAAAAATAGAAAATTGATAAGGAAAACATTTGATTTGTAAAGGAATGTGATTTAAAACACTTTTACAGATAAAATTGAAGATTTACTTGACAAAATAAATGATAAAATTGAAAACACTGTGGAAAAATCAAACAAAAGAGATATCAAAGTAATTTATGAAAAAGGAGAAATTTGCATTTAAAATTCATAAAAAATAGAAAATTGATAAGGAGACCATTTGATTTGTATAGGATTGTGATTTAAAACAGTTTCTTTTGATTAAATGAAACATTTACTTGGCAAAAAATTCATAAAATTCAAAACACTGTGGAAAAATCAAGCAAAATAGATATCAAAGAACTTTATGAAAAAGGAGTAATTTCATTTAAAATTCATAAAAAATAGAAAATTCTTAAGGAGACCATTTTATTTGTAAAGGATTGTGATTGAAAAGAGTTTCTCCTGATAAAATTGAACATTTATTTGGCAAAAAATTCACCAAATTGAAAACACTGTGGAAAAATGAAGCAAAAGAGATATCAAAGAAATTTTTTAAAAAGGATATATTTGCATTTAAAATTCATAAAAAATGGAAAATTGATAAGGAGAACATTTGATTTGTAAAGGAATGTGATTTAAAACAGATTTTCCTGATAAAATGAAACATTTACTTGGCAAAATATTCATAAAATTCAAAACACTTTGGAAAAATCAAACAAAAGAGATATCAAAGAACTTTATGAAAAAGGAGTAATTTCATTTAAAATTCATAAAAAATAGAAAATTCCTAAGGAGACCATTTGATTTGTAAAGGAATGTGATTTGAAACAGTTTCTCCTAATAAAATTGAACATTTACTTTGCAAAAAATTCATACCATTGAAAACACTGTGGAAAAAGCTAGTGAAAAATTCAGGAAATATAGTGAAAAGTTGAAGAAATATTACACAGTCAATGATAAACTATAATCAAACTGAAGAGAAATCAAAGAAAATTATGAAAAATGAGAAATACGTATTGAAAGTTCATAAAAAATAGAAAATTTATAATTAGACCATTTGATTTGTAAAGGAATGTGATTTAAAACAGTTTCTCCTCATAAAATTGAACATTTACTTGGCAAGAAATTCATGAAATTGGAAACACTGTGGAAAATTCAAAGAAAAGAGATATCAAAGAAATTTATGAAAAAGGAGAAATTTGCGTTTAAAATTCATAAAAAATAGAAAATTGAAAAGGAGACCATTTGATTTGTAAAGGAAAGTGATATGAAACAGTTTTTCCTGATAAAATTGAACATTTTCTTGGCAAGAAATTCATTAAATTGAAAACACTGTGGAAAAATCAAAGAAAAGAGACATCAAAGAAATTTTTTAAAAGGGAGAAATTTGCATTTAAAATTCATATGGAATGGAAAATTGATAAGGAGAACATTTGATTTGTAAAGGAATGATATTTGAAACAGTTTTTCCTCATAAAATTAAACATTTACTTGGCAAAAAATTCATAAAATTCAAAACACTGTGGAAAACACTAGTGAAAAATTCAGGAAAAATAGTGAAAAGTTGAAGAAATATTACACAGTCAATAATAAACTATAATCAAACGGAAGAGAAATCAAAGAAAATTATGAAAAATGGGAAATGTATATTGAAAGTTCATAAAAAATAGAAAATTGATAAGGAGAACATTTGATTTGTAAAGGAGTGCGATTTAAAAGAGTTCTTATAGATAAAATTGAAGATTTACTTGACAAAAAAATGATAAATTTGAAAACACTGTAGAAAAATGAAACAAAAGAAATATCAAAGTAATTTATGAAAAAGGGGAAATTTGTATTTAAAATTCATAGAAATAGAAATCTGATAAGGGGACCATTTGATTTGTAAAGGATTGTGATTTAAAACAGTTTCTCCTGATAAAATTGAACATTTACTTGGCAAAAAATTCATAAAATTCAAAACACTGTGGAAAAATCAAAGAAAAGAGATATCAAAGAACTTTATGAAAAAGGAGTAATTTGCATTTAAAAATCATAAAAAATGGAAAATTGATACGGAGACCTTTAGATTTGTAAAGGAATGTGATTTAATACAGTTTTTCCTGATAAAATTAAACATTTACTTGGCAAAAAATTCATAAAATTGAAAACACTGTGGAAAACGCTAGTGAAATATTCAGGAAAAATGGTGAAAACATGAAAAAAAATTACACAGCCAATGATAAACTATAATCAAGTGGAAGAGAAATGAAAGAAAGTTATGAACAAGGAGAAATTTGCATTAAAAATTCATAAAAAATAGAAAGTTGATAAGGTGACAATTTGACTTGAACAGGAATGAGATATGAAACACTTTTACCTGATAAAATTGAACATTTACTTGGCAAGAAATTCATGAAATTGAAAACACTGTGGAAAAATCAAACAAAAGAAATATCAAAGAAATTTATGAAAATGGAGAAATTTGTATTGAAAATCATAAAAAAATAGAAAATTGATGAGGCGACCATTTGATTTGTAAATGAATGTGATTTCAAACAATTTCTCCTGATAAAAGTCAACATTTACTTGGCAAAAAATTCATAAAATTGAAAACACTGTGGAAAAAGCTAGAGAAAAATTCAGAAAAAATAGTGAAAACTTGAAGAAAAATTACAAAGCCAATAATAAAGTATAATCAAACGGAAGAGAAACCAAAGAATGTTATAAACAAGGCGAAATTTGCATTTAAAATTCATAAAAAATAGAAAATTGAAAAGGAGACCATTTGATT
>NW_021616514.1:0-5941 GCF_004785775.1 Grammomys surdaster
CCCCCCCACTCCCACCTCCCCACCCTCAAAATTCCCACCCCCTGGGGCATCCAGCCTTCATGAGGTCAAGGTTCTCTTCTTCCACCTGTGACCAGCAGGGCCCTCCACTTTTACATATTCAGCTGAAGCCCTGGATCCCCCACTAAGTGCTCCCAGGCTGGTGGTTTAGACCCTGGGAGCTGTGGTTGGTTGGTATTGTTGCTCTCCTCATGGTGCACAAACCCTTTCAGCTCCTTCAGTCTTCACTCTAACTCCTCTATTGAGAACCCCATGATCAGTTCAATGGCTAGTTGTGAGCATCAGCCTCTGAATATGTCTGACTCTTGAAGGCGTCTGAGGAGATATCCATATCAGGCTCTTATCAGCATGCACTTCCTGTCTTCCACATCAGCATCTACCTTTGGTGATTGCACATGGGATAGATACTCAGGTGGAGTGGTCTTGAGACGGCCCCTCTTTCAGTTTCTGTCCCTCACTTTGTCTCCATATTTGCTCCCTTGAGTATTTTGTTGCTCTTTCTAAGAAGGACCGAATCACCCTCACTTGGTCTTCCTTCTTTATGGGCTTCATGTGGCCTGTGAGTTGCATCTTGGGCATTTCAAGGTTCTAGGCTAATATCCAATAATCAGTGAGTGAATACCATGTGTGTTCTTTTGTGATTGGCTTACCTCACTCAGGATGATAATTTCTAGTTCCATCCATTTACCTAGGAACCTCTCGAATTCATTGTTTTTAATAGCTGAGTAATACTCCATTGTGTAAATATACCACATTTTTTTAATCCATTCCTCAGTTGAAGGACATCTGGGTTCTTTCCAGCTCCTGGCTATTATAAATAAGGCTGCTATGAACATAGTTGAGCATATGTCCTTGTTATATGTTCGAGCATCTTCTGGGTATATGCCTAGGAGTGGTATAGCTGGATCCTCGGGTAATGCTATGTCCAATTTTCTGAGGAACCGCCAGACTGATTTCCAAAGTGGTTGCACCATCTTGCAGTCCCACCAACAATGGAGGAGTGTTCCTCTTTCTCCACACCCTCGCCAGCATCTACTATCACCTGAGTTTTTAATCTTAGCCATTCTGACTGGTGTGAGATGGAATCTCAGGGTTGTTTTGATTTGCATTTCCCTGACGACTAAGGATGCTGAACATTTCTTTAGATGCTTCTCGGCCATTCGAGTTTCTTCCGTTGAAAATTCTTTGTTAAGCTCTATACCCCATTTTTTAATAGGGTAATTTGGTTGTCTGGAGTCTAATTTCTTGAGTTCTTTGTGTATATTGGATATTAGCCTTCTATCAGATGAAGGATTGGTAAAGATCTTTTCCCAATTTGTTGGTTGTCGTTTTGTCCTATTGACAGTGTCCTTTGCCTTACAGAAACTTTGCAATTTTATGAAGTCCCATTTGTCAATTCTCGATCTTAGAGCATATGCCATTGGAGTTCTGTTCAGGAACTTTTCCCCTGTGCCCAAGTATTCGAGGCTTTTCCCCACCTTCTCTTCTATTAGTTTCAGTGTATCTGGTTTTATGTGGAGGTCCTTTATCCACATAGACTTGAGCTTTGTACAAGGGGATAAGAATGGATCAATTTTCATTCTTCTACATGTTGTCTTCCAGTTGAACCAGCACCATTTGTTGAAAATGCTGTCCTTTTTCCACTGGACAGTTTTAGCTCCTTTGTCAAAGATCAAGTGACCATAGGAGTGTGGGTTCATTTCTGGGTCTTCAATTCTATTCCATTGATCTTCCTGCCTGTCTCTGTACCAATACCAGGTAGTTTTTATCACTATTGCTCTGTAGTACAGCTTGAGGTCAGGGATGGTAATTCCTCCAGAAGTTCTTTTATTGTTGAGAATAGTTTTCGCTATCCTGGGTTTTTTGTTATTCCATATGAATTTGAGAATTTCCTTTTCTAACTCTGTGAAGAATTGAGTTGGGATTTTAATGGGGATTGCATTGAATCTGTAGATTGCTTTTGGCAAGATGGCCATTTTTATTATATTAATCCTGCCAATCCATGAGCATGGGAGATCTTTCCATCTTCTGAGATCTTCTTCAATTTCTTTCTTCAGAGACTTGAAGTTCTTGTCATACAGGTCTTTCACTTGCTTGGTTAGATTCACACCAAGGTATTTTATATTATTTGCAACTATTGTGAAGGGTGTCATTTCCCTAATTTCTTTTTCAGTCTGTTTATCTTTCATGTAGAGGAAGGCTACTGATTTGTTTGAGTTGATTTTATAACCAGCCACTTTGCTGAAGTTGTTTATCAGGTTTAGGAGTTCTCTGGTGGAAGTTTGGGGGTCACTTAAGTATACTATCATATCATCTGCAAATAGCGATATTTTGACTTCTTCCTTTCCTATTTGTATCCCTTTGACTTCTTTTTGCTGTCTAATTGCTCTGGCTAAGACTTCCAGTACTATATTGAATAGGTAGGGGGAGAGTGGGCAACCTTGTCTAGTCCCTGATCTTAGTGGGATTGCTTCAAGTTTCTCTCCATTTAGCTTGATGTTGGCTACTGGTTTGCTGTAAATTGCTTTTACTATGTTTAGGTAGGGGCCTTGAATTCCTGATCTTTCCAAGACTTTTATCATGAAGGGATGTTGAATTTTGTCAAATGCTTTCTCAGCATCTAGTGAGATGATCATGTGGTTTTTTTCTTTAAGTTTGTTTATATAGTGGATTACATTGATGGATTTCCGAATATTGAACCATCCCTGCATTCCTGGGATAAAACCTACTTGATCATGATGGATGATTGTTTTGATGTGGTCTTGGATTCGGTTTGCTAGAATTTTATTGAGTATTTTTGCATCGATGTTCATAAGGGAGATTGGTCTGAAGTTCTCTTTCTTTGTTGGGTCCTTGTGGGGTTTGGGAATGAGTGTAATTGTAGCTTCATAGAACGAATTGGGTAGTGTTCCTTCTGTCTCTATTTTGTGGAATAGTTTGAAGAGAATTGGTATTAGGTCTTCCTTGAAGGTCTGATAGAATTCAGCACTAAAACCATCTGGTCCTGGGCTTTTTTTAGTGGGGAGGCTTTTGATGACTGCTGCTATTTCCTGAGGGGTTATGGGACTATTTAGATGGTTTATCTGCTCCTGGTTTAACTTCGGTACCTGGTATCTGTCTAGGAAATTGTCCATTTCATCCAGGTTTTCCAGTTTTGTTGAGTATAGGCCTTTGTAGTAGGATCTGATGATTTTTTGAATTTCTTCAGTTTCTGTTGTTATGTCTCCCTTTTCAGTTCTGATTTTATTAATTTGGATACTGTCTCTGTGCCCTCTGGTTAATCTGGCTAAGGGTTTATCTATCTTGTTGATTTTCTCAAAGAACCAACTCCTGGTTTTATTGATATTTTGTATTGTTCTTTCTGTTTCTATTTGGTTGATTTCAGCCCTGAGTTTGATTATTTCCTGCCTTCTACTCCTCCTGGGTGTATTTGCTTCTTTTTGTTCTAGAGCTTTTAGTTGTGCAGTCAACTTGTTAGTGTGTGCTCTTTCCAGTTTCTTTTTGTAGGCACTTAGAGCTATGAGCTTTCCTCTTAGCACTGCCTTCATGGAGTCCCACAAGTTTTGGTATGATGTGTCCTCATTTTCATTGAATTCTAAAAAGTCTTTCATTTCTTTCTTTATTTCTTCCTTGACCAAGTCATCATTGAGTAGAGAGTTGTTCAGTTTCCATGTGTACGTGGGTTTTCCATTGTTTTTGTCATTATTAAAGACCAGTCTTAGTCCATGGTGATCTGATAAGATGCAAGGGATTGTTTCAATCTTTTTGTATCTGTAGAGGCTTGTTTTGTGACCAATTATATGGTCTATTTTGGAGAAGGTACCATGAGGTGCTGAGAAAAAGGTATATTCTTTTGTTTTAGGATGAAATGTTCTATAAATGTCTGTTAAGTCTATTTGGTTCATAACTTCTGTTAATTTCAAAGTGTCTCTGTTTAGTTTCTGTTTCCATGATCTGTCCATTGCTGACAGTGGGGTGTTGAAATCCCCCACTATTATTGTGTGAGGTGTAATGTGTGTTTTGAGCTTTAGTAAAGTTTCTTTTATGTATGTAGGTGCCCTTGCATTTGGAGCATAGATGTTCAGAATTGAGAGTTCACCTTGGTAGATTTTTCCTTTGATGAGTATGAAGTGTCCTTCCTTATCTTTTTTGATTAATTTTGGATGAAAGTCGATTTTATTTGATATTAGAATGGCTACTCCAGCTTGTTTCTTGGGACCATTGGCTTGAAAAATTGTTTTCCACCCTTTTATTCTGAGGTAGTGTCTGTCTTTGTCACTGAGGTGCGTTTCTTGTATGCAGCAAAATTCTGGGTCTTGTTTGTGTATCCAGTCTGATAGTCTTCGTCTTTTTATTGGGGAATTGAGACCATTGATGTTAAGAGATATTAAGGAAAAATGATTGTTGCTTCCTGTTATTTTTTTTATTAGAGGTAAAGTTATGTTTGTATCTTTTTTGGGGGTTGTTGGAAGATTACTTACTTGCTTTTCCTAGGTTGTAGTTTCCCTCCTTGTGTTGGCATTTTCCATCAATTATCCTTTGAAGTGCTGGGTTTGTGGGAAGATATTGTGCAAATTTGGTTTTGTCATGGAATATCTTGGTTTCACCATCTATAGTGATTGAGAGTTTTGCTGGGTATAGTAATCTGGGCTGGCAATTGTGTTCTCTTAGTGTCTGTATGATGTCAGTCCAGGCTCTTCTGGCTTTTATAGTCTCTGGTGAGAAGTCTGGTGTAATTCTTATAGGTCTGCCTTTATATGTTACTTGACCTTTTTCCCTTACTGCTTTTAGTATTTTTTCTTTGTTTTGTGCATCTGATGTTTTGATTATTATGTGACGGGAGGTATTTCTTTTCTGGTCTAGTCTATTTGGTGTTCTGTAGGCTTCTTGTATGTTTATGGGCATCTTGTTCTTTAGGTTAGGGAAGTTTTCCTCAATAATTTTGTTGAAGATATTTACTGGCCCTTTAAGTTGGGAATCTTCATTCTCATCTATACCTATTATCCTTAGGTTTGGTCTTCTCATTGTGTCCTGGATTTCCTGGATGTTTTGAGTTAGGAGTATTTTGCATTTTGCATTTTCTTTGACAACTGTGTCAATATTTTCCACCGTATCTTCTGCATTTGAGATTCTCTCTTCTATCTCTTGTATTCGGTTGGTGATGCTTGCATCTGTGACTCCTGATCTCTTTCTTAGGTTTTCTATCTCCATGGTTGTCTCCCTTTGAACTTTCTTTATTGTTTCTATTTCTAGTTTCAGATCCTGAATGTTTCTGTTTAATTCCTTCTTTGTGTTTTCTTCCATTTCTTTAAGGGATTTCTGTGATTCCTCTTTAAGGGCTTCTATCTGTTTACTTGTACTCTCCTGTATTTCTTTAAGGGAGTTACTTAATTCCTTCTTATAATCCTCTATCATCATCATGAGAAGTGATTTTAATTCTGAATCCTGCTTTTCAGGTGTGATGGGGTGTTCAGGGCTTGCTATATTGGGAGAACTGGGCACTGATGATGCCAAGAAACTTTGGTTTCCGTTGCTTATGTTCTTGCGCTTGCCTTTCGCCATCTGGTTAACTCTAGTGGTACCTGCCCTCACTGTGTAAAACTGGAGTCTGTATTTCCAGTTATCTTGCTTATTGCAGAGCTCCTCAGAGTCCAGAGGTCTCTGTGGTCTTATGCTCCTAATCTCCTGGGCGGAATAACTCCTGGGACTCAGGCCACCTCTTGGATCTGGAAATCCTTCTGCTCTGAGTGCAGTGGGTCCTCGATGACTCAGGATTCAGTTTCAGCTGCTCTGAGTGCAGTGGCTCCAGCTGCTCTGAGTGCAGTGGCTCCTGGATGACTCAGGATTCAGTTTCTCCACAGGACAGGAGCAGACCAACTCTGTGTCTGCTCCAGCCCAGAGGACCAGGCAGGGGCAGAAGGGA
>NW_021616515.1:0-1740 GCF_004785775.1 Grammomys surdaster
TTTTTTGGGGGCTACTTTTAATCCCCAGCAAGGCAAGGTTTTCTTTACTTCACTAAACATTCTTTCCAAGATATTACTATCTGGATCAGTGAACAAAATACCATCCATATAATGATAAATAATGGATTGTGGAAATTGTTTGTGAATAATCTCCAGTGGCTGTTGTACAAAATATTGACACAAGGTAGGGCTATTTAACATTCCTTGTGGAAAGACTTTCTGATGATATCATTTAACTGGGTGACCTCTATTGAAGGTAGGTACTGAGAAAGCAAACCTTTCCATATCGCATTCACGTAGAGGAATCATGAAGAAACAGTCTTTCAGATCAATCACTATGATGGGCCATTCCTTAGGCAAGAAGGAAGGCAATATGATCCCAGGCTACAAGGAACCCATAGGCTGAATAATCTTATCAATTGCTCTGAGATCTGTCAACATCCTCCATTTTCCAGATTTCTTTTTTTTCTTTTCTTTTTTTTTTTTGATTTTTGTTTGTTTTGTTTTTGTTTGTTTGCTTTTCAAGACAGGGTTTTCCTGTATAGCACTGGCTGTCCTTGAACTCACTCTGTAGACCAGAATGGCCTCAATCTCAGAAATCTGCCTGCCTCTGCCTCCCAAGTGCTGGGATTAAAGGCCTGCGCCACCATTGCCTGGCTCAGTAGTGGCATTTTCAAAGGCTAGAGATTCATTCATCATCTTTCTTGCTACTGAATCTGATACACTCCTTTCAACAGCTGAGGTTAGCCTTTGTAAAAAGTCAGGGAAGCTTTCTTTTGGACCTTGTATGACTTGAGTAAATGTTTCCAGTCTTTTCCCTGATTCTGCGACTTTGTCCTAGGCCTTTAAGGCTGACAATCGAGACAATGCCAGAGTTTCTTCATCATATACAGCCTGCACACCTACCTCAGCAAAGCGACCTTCACCAAGCAGTTGGTCTAGGGAAATCTCTCTTCCCCTGGATCTATTTTGTCATGTTAGCTTCCTCCCCTCATCTCTCCACCATGCAACCCAGTGTAAATTTTCAGCAGGTTCTAGTATTGCTCTTGCCATATCTTTCCAGTCTTGGGGGATTATTCTATTTTTAATAGCCCAAGAAGTCAGGATTTGTTTTACAAACGGTGAGTGCATTCCAAAATTAGTGACACTTTCCTTAAATTTTCTCAGATCTAACACATCCACAGGTTGTCATTGAAATTCCTGATAACCGTGTCAATTATCAACATCTGGAGGTTTTTGTTGTATATTAATCGGATAAACTAAAGTTTGTTTTCTAATAACCCCTGATTGATTTTCTCTAGTTTTCTGTCTCTACCTGAGTATTTTCCTTAACTGAAATTTTAAATTTCTCCATTAAGGTCTGTGTCCATGGTTCATATCTCTCCTTTTGTCACTCTTCCTGTTCCTTGAGTTCCTGTAGTCTCTGTTCGAGGTTATGCATTAATAACTTGAATTTTTCCTTATATTGTAACTCTGATAGTTTAGTGTCCATTTTATTTTGATTGATTAATTTTAAAAGGTTATTCTCCAAGTCTTGCTTCCATTCCTCAATATTTTCTCTCTGCTGCTCAGTCTGATCTGTGAGTTGCTGCATCCTCTGTTCTAGCATCTTTTCAAGCTCCTGTCTCCCACTTTCATTTTCTTCTTTCTGTCTCTTATTCTGATCTATAATATCTTGTGTCTTCAATGCTAGTGTTTCCTCTAAGCCCTGTTGCCAAGATATAAGTTTCTTTTTCTGAT
>NW_021616516.1:0-4731 GCF_004785775.1 Grammomys surdaster
AGGGGGAGAGGGGAGGGGGAGAGGGGAGGGGGAGAGGGGAGGGGGAGAGGGGAGAGTGAAGAGGGGAGAGGGGAGGAGATGGGACAGGGGAGATGAGAGAGGGAAGAGGGGAGAGGGGAGAGGGGAGACACAAGAGGGGAGAGGGGAGAGGAGAGAGGAGAAGGGAGAGGAGAGAGGAGAGAGGAGAGAGAGAGAGAGTGTCCTTTTCCCCAACCTCTGCCCCACACTCCTAACACTACATCTTAGCACCCTTGACAGACTGTATCACTGAACTCTGAGACAAGGGATACTCTGTTGTCCTTAAATTCCTTGTCAACCATTTGTTTCCCGTGATGCGAAAAATGACCAGTGAGACACAGTATGTACTTGGGGCAAAGACTGTGAATCTTTAGGGCCCTGCTCACTAAGTTCACCTCTTGGAAAGCATTAAAAGTATCTTAGTTATGCTTTGCTGTGGTACAACACCCATGACCAAAAGGAACTTAGAGAGGAAAGGGCTTATTTCTGCTTACAGTTATAGTCCATCATGAAGAGAAATCAGGGCAGGGCCTGGAGGCAGAACTGAAAGCAGAGGCAGGAAGGAATGCTGCTTACTGGCTTGCTCCACATAGTGTGCTGAGCCAGCCTCCTTTCTTAAACAACTAGAACCAACTTCACAAGGATGACACTGCCCAACATAGTCTAGTCCCACCCACATGAACCACTAATCAAAAAAATACCCTACAGATTTGAATACTGGATATACAGATGGAAGTATTTTTCCCAGTTGAGATTCTCTTCCCTAAATAATCCTAGCTTGCCAAGTTTGAGAAACTAAATAATAAAAACAGAAACCAAATCTGACAATGACAGAGGGGTTATGGAAGTTCAAGGACAGTCTAGGTTGATAGCCAGTGGCAACAGCTGTAGCCATGGTAACTGTCTTTTTTTCCATTGGATGTTTTATTTGCATTTCATATGTTGTCCCCTTACCCCATCCCCCACCCACCCAGGAACCCCCTATTCCCTCACCCTTCCTCCTTCTTCTCTGTGGATGTAACCACTACCTACTCCCCACTCCCACTTCCCCACCCTCAATTCCCACTCCCTGGGGCTTCCAGCCTTCATGAGGTCAAGGATCTCTTCTTCCACCTTTGGCCAGCAGGGCCCTCAACTCTTACATATACAGCTGAAGCCTTGGATCCCTCCCTAAGTGCGCCCAGGCTGGTGGTTTAGACCCTAGGAGCTGTGGTTGGTTGGCATTGTTACTCTCCTCATGGGGCCACAAACACTTTCAGCTCCAATGGTCTTCACTCTAACTCCTCCATTGGGAAACCCATGATCAGTACAATGGCTAGTTGTGAGCATCTGCCTCTGAATATGTCAGACTCTTGCATACCTCTGAGGAGACAGCTATATCAAGCTCTTATCAGCATGCACTTCCTGACTTCCACATCAGCATCTACCTTTGGTGACTGCACATGGGATGGTACTCAGGTGGAACGGTCTTCACACGGCCCCTCCTTCAGTTTCTGTCCCTCACTTTGTCTCTATATTTCCTCCCTTGAGTATTTTGTTGCTCCTTCTAAGAAGGACCAAATCATCCCCACTTGGCCTTCCTTCTTCATGAGGTTCATGTGGCCTGTGAGTTGCATCTTGGGCATTTCAAGGTTCTGGGCTAATATCTAATAATCAGTGAGTGAATACCATGTGTGTTCTGTTGTGATTGGCTTACCTCATTCAGGATGATAATATCTAGTTCCATCCATTTACCTAAGAAACTCTCCAATTCATTGTTTTTAATAGCTGAGTAATACTCCATTGTGTAAATATACCACATTTTTTGAATCCATTCCTCAGTTCAAGGACATCTGGGTTCTTTCCAGCTCCTGGCTACTATAAATAAGGCTGCTATTAACATTGTTGAGCATATGTCCTTGTTATACGTTCGAGCATCTTCTGGGTATATGCCTAGGAGTGGTATAGCTGGATCCTCAGGTAATGTTATGTCCAATTTTCTGAGGAACCACCACACTAATTTCGAAAGGGGTTGCACCATCTTGCAGTCCGGCCAACAATGCAGGAGTGTTCCTCTTTCTCCACACCCTCGCCAGCATCTACTATAACCTGAGATTTTAATCTTAGCCATTCTGACTGGTGTGAGATGGAATCTCTGGGTTGTACTCATTTGCATTTCCCTGATGACTAAGGAGACTGAACATTTCTTTAGGTGCTTCTCGGCCATTCGAGTTTCCTCATTTGAAAATTCTTTGTTAAGCTCTATACCCCATTTTTTAATAGAGTTATTTGGTTGTATGGAGTCTAATTTCATGAGTTCTTTGTACATATTGGATATTAGCCCTCTAACAGATGTAGTATTGGTAAAGATCTTTCCCCAATTTGTTGATTTTCGTTTTGTCCTATTGACAGTGTCCTTTGCCTTACAGAAACTTTGTAATTTTATGAAGTCTCATTTGTCAATTCTTGATCTTAGAGCACATGCCATTGGTGTTCTGTTCAGGAACTTTTCCCCTGTGTCCAGGTATTCGAGGTTCTTCCCCATCTTCTCTTCTAATAGTTTCAGTGTATCTTGTTTTCTGTGGAGGTCCTTTATCCACTTAGACTTGAGCTTTGTACAAGGAGATAAGAATGGATCAATTTTCATTCTTCTACATGCTGTCCTCCAGTTGAACCAGCACCATTTGTTGAAAATGCTGTTTTTTTTCCCACTGGACAGTATTAGCTCCTTTGTCAAAGATCAAGTGGCTATAGGTGTGTTCATAGGGTTCATTTCTGGGTCTTCAATTCACTTCCATTGATCTTCCTGCCTGTCTCTGTACAAATACCAGGTAATTTTTATCACTATTGCTCTGTAGTACAGCTTGAGGTCAGGGATGGTGATTCCTCCAGAAGTTCTTTTATTGTTGAGAATAGTTTTCACTACCCTGGATTTTTTGTTATTCCATATGAATTTGAGAATTTCCTTTTCTAACTCTGTGAAGAACTGAGTTGGGATTTTAATGGGAATTGCATTGAATCTGTAGATTGCTTTTGGCAAGATGGCCATTTTTATTATATTAATCCTGCCAATCCATGAACATGGGAGATCTTTCCATTTTCTCAGATCTTCTTCGATTTCTTTCTGCAGGGACTTGAAGTTTTTGTCATACAGGTCTTTCACTTGCTTGGTTAGATTCACTCAAAGGTATTTTATATTATTTGTGACTATTGTGAAGGGTATCATTTCCCTAACTTCTTTTTCAGTCTTTTTACCTTTGATGTAGAGGAAGGCTACTGATTTGTTTGAGTTGATTTTATAACCAGTCACTTTGCTGAAGTTGTTTATCAGGTTTAGGAGTTCTCTGGTAGAAGTTTTGGGGTCACTTAAGTATACTACCATATCATCTGCAAATAGTGATATTTTGACTTCTTCCTTCCCTATTTGTATCCCTTTGACTTCTTTTTGTTGTATAATTGCTCTGGCTAGGACTTCCAGTACTATATTGAATAGGTAGGGGGAGAGTAGGCAGCCTTGTCTAGTTCCTGATCTTACTGGGATTGGTTCAAGTTTCTCTCCATTTAGTTTCATGTTGGCTACTGGTTTGCTGTAAATTGCTTTTAGTATGTTTAAGTAGGGGCCTTGAATTCCTGATCTTCCCAAGCTTTTATCATGAAGGGATGTTGAATTTTGTCAAATGCTTTCTCAGCATCTAGTAAGATGATCATGTGGTTTCCTTCTTTGAGTTTGTTTATATAGTGGATTACACTGATGGATTTCCGAATATTGAACCATCCCTGCATTCCTGGAATAAAACCTTCTAGATCATGATGGATGATTGTTTTGATGTGCTCTTGGATTCGGTTTGCTAGAATTTTATTGAATGTTTTTGCATCAATATTCATAAGAGAGTTTGGTCTGAAGTTCTCTTTCTTTGTCGGATCTTAGTGGGTTTGGGTATGAGTATAATTGTAGCTTCATAGAACAAATTGTGTAGTGAGCCTTCTGTTTCTATTTTGTGGAATAGTTTGAAGAGAATTGTATTAGGTCTTCCTTGACGGTCTGATAGAATTCAGCACTAAAACCATCTGGTCCTGGGCGTTTTTTGGTGGGGAGACTTTTAAAAACTGCTGCTATTTCCTTAGGGGTTATGGGACTATTTAGATGGTTTATTTGCTCCTGATTTAACTTTGGTACCTGGTATCTGTCTAGGAAGTTGTCCATTACATCCAGGTTTTCCAGTTTTGTTGAATATGTGCCTTTGTAGTAGGATCTGATGATTTTTCTGAATTTCTTCAGTTTCTGTTGTTATGTCTCCCTTTTGAGTTCTGATTTTATTCATTTGGATACTGTCTATGTGCCTTCTGGTTAATCTGGCTAAGGGTTTATCTATCTTGTTGATTTTCTCAAAGAACCAGCTCCTGGTTTTGTTGATATTTTGTATTGTTCTTTCTGTTTCTATTTGGTTGATTTCAGCCCTGAGTTTAATTATTTCCTCCCTTCTACTCCTCTTGGGTGTATTTGCTTCTTTTTGTTCTAGAGATTTTAGTTGTGCAGTCAAGTTGTTAGTGCATGCTCTCTCCAGCTTCTTTTTGTAGGCACTTAGAGCTATGAGTTTTCCTCTTAGCACTGTCTTCATGGAGTCCTACAAGTTTTGGTATGATGTGTCCTCATTTTTATTGAATTCTGAAAAGTCTTCAATTTCTTTCTTTCTTTCTTTCTTTCTTTCTTTCTTTCTTTCTTTCTTTCTTTCT
>NW_021616516.1:4741-5693 GCF_004785775.1 Grammomys surdaster
TTTCTTTCTTTCTTTCTTTCTTTCTTTCTTTCTTTCTTTCTTTCTTTTTTTCTTTCTTTCTTCCTTGACCAAGTCATCATTGAGTAGAGAGTTGTTCAGTTTCCATGTGCATGTGGGTTTTTCATTGGTTCTGTCATTATTAAAGACCAGTCTTAGTCCGTTGTGATCTGATAAGATGCAAGGGATTATTTCAATCTTTTTGTATCTGTAGAGGCCTCTTTTGTGACCAGTTATATGGTCTATTTTGGAGAAGGTACCATGAGGTGCTGAGAAAAAGATGTATTCTTTTGTTTTAGGATGAAATATTCTATAGATGTCTGTTAAGTCCATCTGATTCATAACTTCTGTTAATGTCAAAGTGTCTTGGTTTAGTTTCTGTTTCCATGATCTATCCATTGCTGAGAGTGGGGTGTTGAAATCCCCCACTACTATTGTGTGAGGTGTAATGTGTGTTTTGAGCTTTAGTAAAGTTTCGTTTATGTATGTGGTGCCCTTGCATTTGAAGCATAGATGTTCAGAATTGAGAGTTCTCCTTGGTAGATTTTTCCTTTGATGAATATGAAGTGTCCTTCCTTATCTTTTTTGATTACTTTTGGTTGAAACTCGATTTTATTTGATATTAGAATGGCTACTCCAGCTTGTTTCTTGTGACCATTGTCTTGGAAAATTGTTTTCCACTCTTTTATTCTGAGGTAGTGTCTGTCTTTGTCACTGAGGTGTGTTTCCTCTATGCAGCAAAAGTCTGGGTCTTGTTTGTGTATCCAGTCTGATAGTCTGCGTCTTTTTATTGGGCATTTGAGACCATTGATGTTAAGAGATATTAGGAAGAAATGATTGTGGCTTCCTGTTATTTTTGTTATTAGAGGTAGAATCATGTTTGTATAGTTATCTTCTTTGAGGTTGTTGGAAGATTACTTCCTTGCTTTTTCTAGGTTGTAGTTTCCCTCCTTGT
>NW_021616516.1:5703-7114 GCF_004785775.1 Grammomys surdaster
ATCCTGAATGTTTTTGTTTAATTCCTTCTTTGTGTTTTCTTGCAGTTCTTTAAGGGATTTCTGTGATTCCTCTTTAAGGGCTTCTATCTGTTTACCTGTACTCTCCTGTATTTCTTTAAGGGTGTTACTTATGTCCTTCTTGTAATCCTCTATCATCATCATGAGAAGTGATTTTAATTCTGAATCCTGCTTTTCAGGTGTGATGGGGTGTTCAGTGCTTGCTATATTGGGAGAACTGGGTACTGATGATGCCAAGAAACTTTGGTTTCTGTTGCTTATATTCTTGCACTTGCCTTTTGCCATCTGGTTAACTCTAGTGTTACCTGCCCTCATTGTGTAAGGCTGGAGTCTGTATTTCCAGTTATCTTGCTTGTTGCAGAGCTCCTCAGAGTCCAGATGTCTCTGTGGTCTTATGCTCCTAATCTTCTGGGTGGAAAAACTCCTGGGAGTCAGGCCACCTCTTGGATCTGGAAATCCTTCTGCTCTGAGTGCAGTGGCTCCTCGGCTGCTCTGCCTGCAGTGGCTCCTGGATGACTCAGGATTCAGTATCTCTACAGGACAGGAGCAGACTGACTCTTTTTTGCCCCAGCCCAAAGGAATAGGCAGGGGCGGAAGGGAAGTGGAATTCCAGAGGGCCAGGTATGACTTTTAAGAACGTAATTATCAGTTTACAAATGGGTTACACTAATGTGGGCCACTGTAGCTTAAAAGAACCCATCTTGTAATAAAGTCTCCATCTTATACTAGGCAGAAGCCTAAGAAGTAGCTAAATTCCAGAAACAGCTTCTGGCCCTAGATGTCCCTTATGAACTTAGAACACAATATCTCAACCAAGCTTTCTGTTGGTTTGCACCCAGGCAGGAAGGACCCAAACCCAACAGCTGCTAAAGAGGCTCTGATTGGCAGATCTCAATCCAGGCCAAATTAGCAGGGAAAGCCATCTGAGGCACATGACTGGTAATAACTCACTTAAGATGCCAGGTGTGAAAAGCGGTTACAAACAAACAATATGCATGTACCCAATTGGTTGCCCTTACACTTGTACCTACCCCACCTACTTTGTGTTTTATTGCCTTAAAAGATTCCTTTGTCCCACCCACAACCCTCACCCACCATTTTGGATCCCTAACCCAGGGATCTCCCTGGTATATCATATTTTCTGAATAAAGATACTATTGCTGGCTTGTATTTGGTTTTCATATTAGAATATTTCCAACATTCCAGGACTGTAACAGCAACATGGGTTTACCTGAGCCCTTGTGAGACAGTCTGATCCCAGAACTCAAGGAAAATCTCACAGTGAGAATATCATAGGTTTGAGGATATTTTATTGAGATAGTGATGAACATGTACAAAGCAAGGAGATCTGTGCACAGAGGGTTATCCTTCAAGGCTTCTTTGTTGGAAGAAA
>NW_021616517.1:0-643 GCF_004785775.1 Grammomys surdaster
AGTTAAGAAGTGTGTTTGGTTTAAAGCAGAAACACTTGTACCATCCGGCCATGTATGTTTCATTGTTTCATATGGAATGTCTAAGTAAGTTGCTAGATTCCAGGAGAAAAGCACTATAGAACGTATTGCCCACACCTAATGTAATGATATTCGAATTTTAGTGTATTCTTACTTCCAGAGCTAAAGGCAATTACAACAAAGCTGAAAACACCTAAATAATGTTACATGTGACATTTCATTTAGAATGTGCGTTGGTTTAAAGCAGAAACACTTGTCCCATCCAGCCATGTATCTTTCAATGTTTCATATGCAATGTCCAAGAAAGTTGCTTGATTCCGGCAGAAAAGCATTATTGAACGTACTGAACAAACCTACTGTAAAGATACCTGAAAGGCCGCACTTTCTTACTTCCAGACCTATAGGCATGTACAACACAACTGAAAACACCTAAATCATGTTACCTGTCACATTTTAGTTAAGAAGTGTGTTTGGTTTAAAGCAGAAACACTTGTAACATCCGACCATGCATCTTTCATTGTTTCATATGGAATATCCAAGTAAGTTGCTAGATTCCAGCAGAAAAGCACTATAGAACGTACTGAACAAACCTCCTATAGAGATACGCGAAATGCAGCACATACTT
>NW_021616517.1:653-5251 GCF_004785775.1 Grammomys surdaster
GTTTCATATGCAATGTCCAAGTAAGTTGCTTGATTCCAGCAGAAAAGAACTATGGAATGTACTGAACAAACCAAGGATAAAGATTCACGAAATGCAGCACGTTCTTACTTCCAGAGCTAAAGGCAAGTACAACAGTGCTGAAAACACCTAAATCATGTTACATGTGACATTTCAGTTAAGAAGTGTGTTTGGTTTATAGCAGAATCACTTATACCATCCGGCCATGTATCTTTCATTGTTTCATATGGAATTTCCAAGTAAGTTGCTAGATTCCAGCAGAAAAGCAGTATAGAATGTACTGAATAAACCTATTATAAAGATACACGAAATGCAGCACATTCTTACTTCCAGACCTATAGGCAATTACAACACAGCTGAAAACACCTAAATCATGTTACGTGTGACATTTTAGTTAGGAAGTGTGTTTGGTTTAAAGCAGAAACACTTGTACCGTCCGGCCATGTATGTTTCATAGTTTCATATGGAATGTCTAAGTAAGTTGCTAGATTCCAGCAGAAAAGCACTATAGAACGTAATGCACACACCTAATGTATTGATATTCGAATTTTAGTTTATTCTTACTTCCAGAGCTAAAGGCAATTACAACAAAGCTGAAAACACCTATATCATGTTACATGTGACATTTCAGTTAGGAAGATTGTTTGGTTTAAAGCAGAAACACTTGTACCTTCTGGACATGTATCTTTCATTGTTTCATATGGAATGTCCAAGTAAGTTGCTAGATTCCAGCACAAAAGCCCTATAGAACATACTGAACAAATCTTCTGTAAAGATACACGAAATGCAGGACATTGTTACTTCCAGACCTATAGGCAAGTACAACACAGCTGAAAACACCTAAATCATGTAATCTGTCACATTTCAGTTAGGAAGTATGTTTGGATTAAAGCAGAAACACTTGTACATTCCAGCCATTTATCTTTCATTGTTTCATATGCAATGTCCAAGGAAGTTGCTAGATTCCAGCAGAAAAGCACTATAGGACTTACTCAGCAACCCTAATATAAAGATTCACGAATTGCAGCAATTCTTACATCCAGAGATAAAGGCAAGTACAACAGAGCTGAAAACATCTAAACCATGTTAAATGTGACATTTCAGTTAGGGAGTGTTTTTGGTTTAAAGCAGAAACACTTCTACCATCTGGACATGTTTCTTAAATTGTTTCATATGCAATGTCCAAGTAAGTTGCTAGATTCTACCAGAAAAGCACTATAGAATGTACTGAACAAACCTACTGTAAAGATACGCCAAATACAACACATTGTTACTTCCAGACATATAGGCAAGTACAACACAGTGGAAAACACGTAAATCATGTTACCTGTGACATTTCAGTTAGGAAGTATGTTTGGTTTAAAGCAGAAACACTTGTAACATCCGGCAATGTATCTTTCATTGTTTCATATGGAATGTCCAAGTAAGTTGCTAGATTCCAGCAGAAAAGCACTATAGAACATATTGAACAAACCACCTGTAAATATATGCGAATTGCAGCACATTCTTACTTCCAGAGCTAAAGGCAAGTACAACAGAGCTGAAACACCTAAATCATGTTACATGTGACATTTCAGTTAGGAAGTGTGTTTGGTTTAAAGCTGAATCACTTGTACATTCCGGCCATGTATCTTTCATTGTTTCATATGGAATGTCCAAGTATGTTGCTAGATTGCAGCAGAGAAGCACTATAGAATGTACTGAACAAACCTACTGTAAAGATACGCAAAATGCAGCACATTGTTACTTCCAGACCTATAGGCAAGTACTACACAGCTGAAAACACCTAAATCATGTTACCTGTGACATTTCAGTTAGGAAGCTTGTTTGGTTTAAAGCAGAAACACTTGTACAATCCAGCCATGTATCTTTCATTGTTTCATATGTAATGTCCAAGTAAGTTGCTAGATTCCAGCAGAAATGGACTATAGAACTTATTGATCAAACATAATGTAAAGATACGCGAAATGCAGCACATTCTGACTTCCAGACCTATAGGCAAGTACAACACAGCTAAAAACACCTAAATCATGTTACCTGTGACATTTCAGTTATGAAGTGTGTTTGGTTTGAAGCAGAAACACTTGTACCATCTGGCCATGTATCTTTCATTTTTTCATATGGAATGTCCAAATAAGTTGCTAGATTCCAGCAGAAAAGCACTATAGAATGTATTGAACAAACTAACTGTAAAGATACGCGAATTGCAGCACATTCTTACTTCCAGAGCAAAAGGCAAGTACAAAAGAGCTGAAAACACCTAAATCATGTTACCTGTGATATTTCAGTTGAGAAGTGTGTTTGGCTTAAAGCAGAAACACTTGTACCGTCCGGCCATGTATCTTTCATTGTTTAATACGTCCAAGTAAGATGATAGACTCCAGCAGAAACGTACTATAGAACGTGTAGAGCAAACCTACTGTAAACATACTCGAATTGCAGCACATCCTTACTTCCAGAGCTAAAGGCAAGTAAAACAGAGTGAAAACACTTAAATCATGTTACATGAGACATTTCAGTTAGGTAGTGATTTTGGTTTAAAGCAGAAACACTTGTATCATCCGGCCATGTATCGTTCATTGTTTCATATGGAATGTCCAAGTAAGTTGCTAGAATCCAGCAAAAAAGCACTATAGAACGTACTGAACAAACCAACTCTAAAGATATGCGAATTTCAGCACATTCTTACTTCTAGACCTATAGGCAAGTACAACAGAGCTGAAAACACCTAAGTCATGTTACATGTGACATTTTCGTTAGGAAGCTAGTTTGGTTTAAAGCAGAAACACTTGTAAGATCCGGCCATCTATCTCTCATTGTTTCATATGGAATGTCGAAGTAAGTTGCTAGACTCCAGCAGAAAAGCACTATGGAATATATAGAACAATCCTAGTGTAAAAATTTGTGAATTGCAGCACATTCTCACTTCCAGAGCTAAAGGCAAGTACAACACAGCTGAAAACATCTAAATCATGTTACATGTGACATTTCAATTATGAAGTGTGTTTGGTTTAAAGCAGAAACACATGTACCATCTGGCCATGTATGTTTAATTGTTTCATATGGAATGTCCAAGTTAGTTGCTAGATTCCAGCAGAAAAGCACTATAGAACGTATTGAACAAACTTACTGTAAAGTTAACGCAAATTTCAGCACATTATTACTTCCAGAGCTAAAGGCAAGTACAACAGAGCAGAAAACACCTAAATCATGTTACATGTGACATTTTAGTTGAGAAGTGTGTTTGGTTTAAAGTAAAAACACTTGTACCATCCGGCCATGTATCTTTCATTGTTTCATATAGAATGTCCAAGTAAGTTGCTAGATTCCAGCAGAAAACCACTATAGCCTTCCTCCTCTGCCTGGTCCTGTGGGCTGGGTCAGACACAGAGTTGGTCTGCTCCTGTCCAGTGGAGATACTGACTCCTGAGTCATCCTAGAGGAGCCACTGCACTCAGAGCAGCTGAGGAGCCACTGTACTCAGAGCAGCTGACACTGAGTTGATCTACTCCTGTCCTGTGGAGATACTGACTCCTGAATCATCCTAGAGGAGCCACTGCACTCAGAGCAGCAGAGGAGCCAATGCAATCAGAGCAGCAGACACCAAGATTAGAATCATAAGACTAAAGAGACATCTGGACTCTGAGGAGCTCTGCAACAAGCAAGATAACTGGAAATACAGACTCCAGTCTTACACAGTGAGGGCAGGCAACACTAGAGTTAACAAGATGGCGAAAGGCAAGCGCAAGAACATAAGCAACAGAAACCAAAGTTTCTTGGCATCATCAGTTCCCAGTTCTCCCAATATAGCAAGCCCTGAACACCTCATCACACCTGAAAAGCAGGATTCAGAATTAAACTCACTTCTCATGATGATGATAGAGGATTATAAGAAGGAATTAAGTAACTCCCTTAAAGAAATACAGGAGAGTACAAGTAAACAGATAGAAGCCCTTAAAGAGGAATCACAGAAATCTCTTAAGGAAATGCAAGAAAACACAAAGAAGGAATTAAACAAAAACATTCAGGATCTGAAACTGGAAATAGAAACAATAAAGAAAGCTCAAAGGGAGACAACCATGGAAATAGAAAACTTAAGAAAGAGGTCAGGAGTCATAGACGCAAGCATCACCAACCGAATACAAGAGATAGAAGAGAGAATCTCAAATGCAGAAGATACCGTAGAAAATATTGACACAATTGTCAAAGAAAATGCAAAATGCAAAAAACTCCTAACTCAAAACATCCAGGAAATCCAGGACACAATGAGAAGACCAAACCTAAGGATAATAGGTATAGATGAGAATGAAGAATCCCAACTTAAAGGGACAGTAAATATCTTCAACAAAATTATTGAGGAGAACTTCGCTAACCTAAAGAACAAGATGCCCATAAACATACAAGAAGCCTACAGAACACCAAATAGACTAGACCAGAAAAGAAATACCTCCCGTCACATAATAATCAAAACATCAGATGCACAAAACAAAGAAAAAATACTAAAAGCAGTAAGGGAAAAAGGTCAAGTAACATACAAAGGCAGACCTATAAGAATTACACCAGACTTCTCACCAGAGACT
>NW_021616518.1:0-3649 GCF_004785775.1 Grammomys surdaster
ATACTGGAGAGAAACCTTATGAATGTAATCAATGTGGTAAAGCCTTTGCAATACAGAGTAATCTCCAATGTCATAAAAGAACACATACTGGAGAGAAACCTTATGAATGTAGTCAATGTGGTAAAGTCTTTTCACAACAGAGTACTCTCCAATGTCATAAAAGAACACATACTGGAGAGAAACCTTATGAATGTAATCAGTGTGGTAAAGCCTTTTCACAACAGAGTAATCTCAAATGTCATAAGAGAACACATACTGGAGAGAAACCTCATGCATGTACTCAATGTGGTAAAGCATTTTCACAACAGCATACTCTACAATGTCATAAAAGGAAACATAGTGCAAATAACCCTTAAGAATGTAATTAACGTGATAAAGCCTACTTACAAGGGAGATGTCTCCAAAACTGTAGAAGACCACATACTTGAGAGAAATCTTATTAATATAATCCATGTGACAAAAGGCTTTTTACAAAGTTATTTTCTGTAAAAGTATAAAAGAGCCCATGTTGGAGAAGAACTATGATTGTAATTGTACTGGCTGGTTTTGTGTGGAACTTGACACGGGCTGGAGTTCTCACAGTGAAAGGAGCTCCATTTGAGGAAATGCCTCCATGAGATTCAGCTGTATGGCATTTTATGACTTAGTGATAATTTGAGAGGACCCACTGTGGGTCTCATCATCCTTGGGATGGTAGTCTTGGGTTCTATGGGACTTTGTTATTTTCCAAGAACTGCAACTTCAGCATTCCAGGAAGTTACCTATTCCCTGGGCAGGTGAGTCATATAGGTTAATTTTGGGCATTACGCAACCTTGATCTGTTGACATCATAATCTCTTCGCCTATACACATTGTTCCTCTAATAAGTAGTGTGATGTCAAGCCAGGGGAAGCAAACCAGTAAATAACATCCTTCCATGGCCTCTGGGTCAGCTTCTGCTTTTTGACTTGCTTAGTTCCAGTCCTGACTTCCTTTGGTGAGGAACAGCAACATGGAAGTGTAAGCTCCATAAACCCTTTCCTCCCCAACTTCCTTATAGTTCATGATATTTGTACAAGAATAGAAACCCTGACTAAGACAGTATTCAGTGTGTTAAAGCCTTTGCACCTCCTACTTCTTTCCAAAACATAAAAGACCCATACTGGAAGGAAACCTCACAAATGCAATCAATGAGTTAAAGACTTTTCACAACCTTGTAGTATCTATTATTATAAAACAGCACATAATAGAGAGAAATCTTATGAATGTAATCAGTGTTCTAAAGCATTTGTAAGTCATGGTCATCTGCAGTCTTATAAAAGATCCATACGATAGATAAATCACATGAATGCTATCGATGTGGTTCAGTCTTTGCATATCATTGTTCTTTACAGACACAAAATAATCACTCTGGAGAGAACCCCTGTTAATGTAATCACTGTGGTAAAACCTTGTGAATTCACTGTCATCTGCAAATACATAATAGAACTCATTCAAGACAGCACCCTTCTCAAAGTAATCAGTGTATTAAGCTCTTGGGAGTTACAGTTATCCCCCAATACATAAAACAACACATAATGTAGAGAAACTGCACGAATGTCATGAATGAGGTAAAGCCTTTCCAGGACAGTCATCTCTGAATACACAAAAGAAAATGTGCAGGAGAGAAACCTCATGAATTTAGACAATGTTAGAAAGCATTTGCATATCACAGTTGTCTCCAAACACATGAAGGCGCACATGGTGGAGAGAGGCCCTATGAGTGTAATGCATGTGGTGTCACTGTCTTCTCCAAATACTTCAAGGAATACACACTTTAGAGAAATCTTATGAATGAAATGAGCATGGAAAAGCCTGCTTATATCACTATAGTTTCCAAAGACATAAAAGAACACATATTGGAGAGAAACTTTTTGAATGTACTCAAGTTGGAAAATCCTTTACATGCCACAGTAGTCTCTGAATACCAAAATCAACACATACTAGAGAGAAACCTTCTGAAAATAATCAAAGTGTTAAAGCCTCTGCATGTCCTAATCATATTTAAATTCATGAAGGAATTCATAGTAGAAATGAACTGCTGTGATTTGAATATGCTTGGACCAAAGAAGTGGCAATATTAAGATATTCAACATTGTTGGAATTGATAGTACTGTCTTGAAGGAAGTGAATTCCTGATGGTTGTCTTTGGAGATCTGACCAGGATAAAACAGACACTCCTACTGTTTGGCTGGAAGACTGTCTCTTCCTGGTTGCCTTCTCATGAAGATACAGAACTCTGACCTCCATCTCCAGTGTCATGGCTGCCTTCATGCTGCTAATCTTCCTGCTATGATGGTAACTGACTCAACATTTGAAACTGTAAGCCAGGCCTAAGGAAATACTTGCCTCTAAAACAGTTTCCTTGGTCACAGTGCCTCTTCTTAGCAATGGAAATTCTATCTAAGACAGAAGTTGGTACCCCAGACATAAGTATTGCTATGATAGGATTGTCTATGTTTTTGTTTGGAGCAATGTGGATTTTTAGACTTTAGATTGCTACATGTATTAAGTGGAACTTAATGGTCCATTCTAGTAGGAATATGGAACACACACATATGTACTAAGGGTGATTTGACTTTTGTATATAGTTTTAATGATTTTTGCTTAAGAATGTTGCTACCTTTTCCCCATGTCTGAAGAGTGTCCTTGAGGCTAAGGTAAGGAGGTTTTTGTTGATTGCATTGATAAATAAAGTCTCTGGAAAGCCAAGTATAGCCTTTGACCTGTGTTTACTCTCATGGTGATTGTGTTGATTATGTTTAGTAATCTTAGAAAGGAAAAATATAAAATGTTAGGTTCAAAGAGAAATGGGTCACCAGGAAGTTTACTGAAGGAAAATCTTGTGATGAAAGATATCTGATGGTATTAAAGAAATGGTGATGTTATGGGAAGATTCCATCCACCTAATCATATGGATGTGAAGTTGTATGAAGGAGAACTGTATCATGATAGGCACTATTATTACCTGGTTATTGTTTCCATGTGGGCATAAGGAGATACACGTATCTGTCAAATTGACAAAGGATGGATAGTCATTACTTTTCTGTGTTTTCAATTTAAGATCTAAAAGGAAATATTTAGATTCAGGCATAGTGATACATGCCTTAAATCCCAGGAGAAGAGAGTCAGCAGATTTCTGGTTCAAGTCACCCTGGTCCAGAACAAGATTTAGGTAAAGAAATCCTTAGACAAAGTGTCACACATAAACCTTTTATCCCATTGTTCAGGAGACAGAACCATGCATACCTCTGAGTTCAAGGTTAAACTACAGGTAAGTTCCAGTACCACCAATCTTAGGCATTGAAGTTGTTGAAAATTAGAAAGATGGTTATAATGTAATAGAAGGGCCATGTTCCAGCCCCAGAAAGCAGCAGAACTCAGCAGATTTGTCCATGTGCTTCTGTCTTTGGAGGCAAGACTAGAAGGGAGTACTGACACAGTTGATACTGGTTAGCTATAGTTAAAAAAGTTTTCAGTGTTGAAGAAGAACCATCATCACTGAGGTGAAATCTTAGGGGAGTGTTTTCTGAGAGGACAATGAAGCTGTGTTCCAGGGACAGTCAAGGTTGTACCTTATGGTACAGATGGTTTTGGTTATGTGTAAATATCACTAACATAGCACCATTTT
>NW_021616519.1:0-10209 GCF_004785775.1 Grammomys surdaster
TCATTCTCATCTATACCTATTATCCTTAGGTTTGGTCTTCTCATTGTGTCCTGGATTTCCTGGATGTTTTGAGTTAGGAGTTTTTTGCTTTTTTCATTTTCTTTGACAACTGTGTCAATATTTTCCACCGTATCTTCTGCATTTGAGATTCTCTCTTCTATCTCTTGTATTCGGTTGGTGATGCTTGCGTCTGTGACTCCTGATCTCTTTCTTAGGTTTTCTATCTCCATGGTTGTCTCCCTTTGAACTTTCTTTATTGTTTCTATTTCCAGTTTCAGATCCTGAATGTTTTTGTTTAATTCCTTCTTTGTGTTTTCTTGCATTTCTTTAAGGGATTTCTGTGATTCCTCTTTAAGGGCTTCTATCTGTTTACTTGTACTCTCCTGTATTTCTTTAAGGGAGTTACTTAATTCCTTCTTATAATCCTCTATCATCATCATGAGAAGTGATTTTAATTCTGAATCCTGCTTTTCAGGTGTGATGGGGTGTTCAGGGCTTGCTATATTGGGAGAACTGGGTACTGATGATGCCAAGAAACTTTGGTTTCTGTTGCTTATGTTCTTGCACTTGCCTTTCGCCATCTGGTTAACTCTAGTGTTGCCTGCCCTCACTGTGTAAGACTGGAGTCTGTATTTCCAGTTATCTTGCTTGTTGCAGAGCTTCTCAGATCCAGATGTCTCCGTAGTCTTATGATCCTAATCTTGGTGTCTGCTGCTCTGAGTGCAGTGGCTCCTCGGCTGCTCTGAGTGCAGTGGATCCTCTAGGATGACTCAGGAGTCAGTATCTCCACAGGACAGGAGTAGATCAACTCAGTGTCAGCTGCTCTGAGTGCAGAGGCTCCTCTAGGATGACTCAGTCAGTATCTCCACAGGACAGGAGCAGACCAACTCTGTGTCTGTCCCAGCCCACAGGACCAGGCAGGGAGGAAGGGAAGTGGAATTCCGGAGGGGCAGGGTTTGGGTAGCTGCTGTGTCCTGAATGTCCCTGGCTCCCAGATGTATCTCTGGGGCTTAGGGAGTGAGATGGAGTTCTTACCGGCTGCTCTGAGTGCAGTGGCTCCTCTAGGATGACTCAGGAGTCAGTATCTCCACAGGACAGGGGCAGACCAACTCTGTGTCTGCCCCAGCCCACAGGACCAGGCAGGGCGATTGGCCAGTATTTTATTTTCCTTTTTCTTTCACAAACATCGCATAGCTCCTTATATTGACAACACTATGCTGATTGGAATGAGTGAACAATAAGTAGTAACTCTCCTAGATTTACTGGCAAAATCTTTGTATGCCAGAGAATAGGAAATAAATCTAAGAGAAATTCGTGGACTTCAACATCAGTGAAATTTAGAGGATTTCAGTATAGGTAAAGCTAACATATCATTTTTAAAGTCAAGAATAAATTGCATATCAATAAATTGTATATCAATCTATCATCTATCTATCATCTATCTGCCCATTTATCATCTATCTTCTATCTAATCTGTATATCTGTTATCAGTACATTGAGCATCTATTTTTTCATTCTGCATCTACCTATCACCTATTATCTCTTATTGTCTCTACAGTCATAGACAAATACAAATTCAAAAGGAAAATAAATGACTCTTAGTACAAGAAAAATTTCTAAAACCTGAACTCTGATAATGATAGGAATTATTAACTTTTTGAACATAAAATGTAGAGTAATTGTATGAGTATGTTTTTCCTTTTTAAAATCCATTCTACTTTCCACCCATCCAACTTTATGTTTCTCCTCTAATAAAACCCTAAGCTTCCAAACAACTAAATAATGGAAATCAAATCGAAGTAAATGACACCAATAAGATATAAAACACACAGTGGTGGCACACACCTTTATTCCCAGCACTTGGGAGGCAGAGGCAGGCAGATTTCTGATTTTGAGGCTGGCCTGATCTACAGCGTGAGTTCCAGGACAGCCAGGGCTACACAGAGAAACCCTGTCTCAAAAAACAAACAAAACAAAACAAAACAAAACAAAACAAAACAAAACAAAACAAAACAAAAAAGATATAAAACACAAATACAGTAAAAAAAAAAAAAGTACACCACCACTGATGATGATGATGTGATAACAAAAAACAAAAACAAAAAAACAAAAACAAAACAAACAAGCAAACAAACAAACAAACAAAAACGTGAAATCTGGTTTGGGTTGGCTAATTAGGGTCTCCTCTAGAATATTATTGATATACTCAGTGACACTTCATTGGAGAGAACTGATTTTCTCTTTCTCAGTAGGCATCAAATGGAAATAGCTTCTTGATTAGGGGTGGGATTTTCAGTGCTGAAATTTTATAGTTTATATCATGTGTAGATCTTATGTGTGCTATCAGAGTCTCATTGAGTTAGTATGTATACCAGTTCTGTTGTATTTGAAAGACATTGTTCCTTTGAGTAATTTACACTTCTGTTATAATCTTTTTGACCCGTCTTCTACATAGGTCTTTGAGCCTTGCGGGGAGGAATTTCGTAAAAATATCTCATTTAAGACTGAGTGCTCTGAAATCTTTCATTCTCTGCACATTGTTCAGTTGTGGTTGTCTGTTAATGATCACCTACTGCAAGAAGAAGTGCCTTCTTTAAAGAGGCACTGATCTATGGGTAGAGTAATTCATAATTAGGAGTTATTTTATCGCTATGCCCCTTTAGTAGAATATTAATAGTATGTTTCCCCTCTAGGGCCCATGCCCTATCTAGTCTCAGGTTTTTGGCCACTTTATCATTGTCAGGTATGGGTTTCATCTCATGGAGTGGGCCTTAAATTTAGTTAGAAAGTGCTTGGTCACTAGCATAACATTTGTACCATTATTATATCAGTATATCTTACAAGCATGTCATTGTGTCATTGGTGTAGGTTGCAGAGTTTGTAGCTCAGTGGTATTGATGGTTGTTTCTCTCCTCCAGTGATGTGCAGAGTACCTTCAAAGACTGACAATACTATTTCGTAGGAATGAAGCTCATTATTGGGTACCAGCTCAGTTTCTCCATGTTCAATGATGTAATAAGTGCTTTTTCTTCAGTAACAGGGCTTTGCCTTTAGGTTGTGGAGAGTAATCAATATTACAGGTTTATTTTAGAAAAAGTGCAAACAGCCTAATTTCTATTTTCTACAAGAATTGCTTTGGGAACTTTTTCATGACAGTCAAACTTGAATATTTGTGATCTTAAAAGGCATAATGCATAGATTAAGTCAATAATAAACACTATTATATATACATATTTCATATTCTGTATAAAAAGATCTATATAGATAAGAAAAATTACTGCAAAGCATTTTAAGGAGAAGTTGAAAGAGAACACTCATATAGTCTAGTCATCTGCATAAATAAAATTTAACATACTTCAAATGTTGATTTTTAAAATTATAAATATAGTAAATAGTAAATACAGGAAACAGAGAATCTAAAGTGGTCAGGATGTTTCACTTTGCCTCTTTAGTCATTTAATGGAAAAACAAAACGAAGCAAGTAGACCCAGCAGAAAGATTTTCTTGGCAGAGGAAGTGTAGAACATATACTGGGGGCACCTGCTTTACTGACTGGAGAGTTCTTGGAGAGCTCTGTTACTCATGCATCTCACAAGGTGCATGGACTCACAAGACTCTCTCAAGAGCATAGCTCACAGCTGCTGGAGCTGGGAATGTGCTGGCTATGTACACATAAAAAAAAAAGCAAGAGATTTAGGGAATTCCAAGTCTTTTGAAACCTCTGCTCTTTGTCTTTGGCAGTTACTGGATCCATGTGGTGATTCATGTTCGTATAACATCATCCATGTTTTACATCTCTAAGAAACAGAGGAATAGGAAACAGGAAATAAAGTGTCTGAAGGGAGATTATTGAATGAAATATTTTAGAATGTTTACTAAAAGATGGTGAGAAAAATTACATTTTTATTCAAATTATTGGAAATACATATTCCTTTATCTGAATGGGATTCCTTATTGAGACTGTATCTGATGGAATAAAACCTCAAACACGATGTACTTTGTATTACCAGGTTATCAGAGGGGTCACTATGGGTAGACACTTACAGCTTGGTAAGAGTTTGCAACACTGGGCTTTAGATACCAGTGCCTTGACTACTAATCAATGACAATAACCTTGGTACATGACTTATAATACTATATTTCACTTTAAAATGTTCCTGACAAGAGTATCCATGTCCTACTGAGACTGCTAGGAATCCAAGGATCTAGCGACCTGTATCCTCAGGATTGCTCCCCTGATTCAGAACAGTGTCCGTAAATATTCTCTGAATAAGCATCACGGCTTTATACATCCAAATCAGGTTAAAGTTCACGGCAGACAAGTGGCAAAAATTTTTCTGTAAGTTCTTCCCCTACTCCTTTATCTCCTGACCTAAAATCCCAAACATTGGATGTAATGTTTGAAAATGTGTTTCTATATGCTTTGACATTGGATATGATTTCAGTTTTAACTCCTTTTTTTTTTTTAACTAATTTGGCTCTTAGTCCTGATTATCTTGTGTCCAGGAAGTTGTCAACACTATACTGAATTGAATTGGGTAATGTTTAGCATACAGAAGGCAGATATACTTGGAACAGTGACACCTGACAGTTACTATTGACAATGATGACAAAGATGAACATTGTACGAACAGGAAAGAAGATCTCAACATAATATACAAAATAGATCAATAGCAAGCAAAATAAGGGCAGTCATGTTTCAAATAAGCCCTGGTGTGAACAAAGCAACTTCTAGCTCAGTTACATATCTGAATGTATCTGGGTCTTATTCTTCTCTGGGAGTAGACACACTTTTATATCCTACTTCCTGAAAAGTCTGAATTACTGTGGAGGCAGCAGCTCTGAGGATTCCTTTGAAGTCTCTACCGAGCAGGCTTTGCCAGCCCTGCTAAAAGTATGCCACACCATCATTAAAGGAAGATATTAAAATTGGAAACTTCTGTTTACAGAAGGCTAAGCTATTTATTTATTTTTACATATTCAAAGAACATCAAGCTAACCTCAATAATTTAGGGTCCTGCTTGTTTATTCTCAAGTTAACCAGGCTCTGGGCTAAATTTTGTTTAATTCATTCTACTAATTTCTTATTTTAGTGCTTCCTTTGTATAAAAATTTAAAGGACCAATTTTACAGATACTATATCTCAATTAATACAAGAAATAGATTCTTGGAGTAAACTAGAATTATACTTAGGAAAAACAACAACAAGAAAAGCAGTGGACAATATTTTCCAGAATGGGGTGGTGTTACCCTGCAAATTAAGGTCAAAGTCTAGTCTATCATTGTCCAGATAGCCTTCTAGGCTGGGTGTAAAATGACAGACTCCCTTTATCAGCGGTGGTTCTCCTTCTCTGACCTTAACCTCTACTAGCCTCTACTTGCAGAATATAAAGTAGCCTTAGCTGGATTACAGATTCAACTTCTTTTCTCCTGATAAGAACCAGTTCAGCTAGCACCTTTAGCCTTCAGCCAGTGACCTTTGCTCATCTTCGATACTCTTACCCACCCCCTGTCTCCCTCCCCCAAACTATATAACCTTTGAATCACCCCAAGTAAAGTTGATCTGTCTCTGCAGCTGGTGTCAGTGTATTGTTGTTACTGTACATATTCACAGGGCTTGGTAACCCACCCCCATGTCCATTGCCCTCCTGAACAAATATTGGCTTATGGTCCTGAGGGGCAGGGAGCATCACAAAGTGGACTAGAACAAACGCTCCTCTCTAATTCAGGACCTGAACACCACATGTGTCCTACAGTCTTAAGTTCTAATTCCAATGCATCCTCTAGCACACACATTTTGTATTTGATACTGGATTTTGATGTGTCATCTGTTCATGTGAGCCATCTGGGTCTCTGCATGAAATCCTGTCATGGAGCAGACACTGCTGTGGTTAGGGACACCTCCACGCCACAGCTGCTGCCAGCAAAGGGCTCAGAGGAACAGTGAAGAACACCTCCTAGAATGGACCAGTGTCCTTGCACTTGCCCTCAGCTGAGCAGTATTTCTGTGGCCTGAGACTCCCTTCCCAGCTCTTAGCTCTGAAGACCCCCGCTCAGGGGAGACCCTCACTCAAGTCTCAGGATGTTGCAACCACCCAGTAACTCTCAAGACACCGAAACTGGATGCAAACAGCAGAGGCTTTATTCGGGAAAAACAGCCGACTGTTGGTCAATTTGTCTGCTCACGGAGGAGCTGAATGGACCCCGATAGCCGGTCTGTGGAGGGTTTTTTAAAGGTGAAAACCACAAACCAGGGGTGAGGAGGGGGCGAGGGGATTGCTAAGGAGACATAACATAAAAATAGTGGAAAGTTCCAGAGGAACCCAACCTATGTGAGTCAGGGTCATGTGGAAACCACTCTGTATACTCATTCTTCTCAGAAATGTGGTCCTGCCCTGTCATTGAGGCCTTGCCCTGTCGTTGTGGTCACCAGCTTCTTGGTTCCACCTCGATGACTTGCATTCTTCCCCTTTGTGGGTGGCCGGTTCCTGTAATTGACCAGTCTACATTCTTAGCTTGCCTCAGAGAGAATTTTCCATGCCCTTTAAAGAAAACCTAAAGAAGACTCTCTATATATTTTATAAAGTATAATTTTTCATTCTTCAGCTCATTTTCTCAATGGTCCATCCTCCATGTGCACGTCCTTCTCTTTTATCTTCTAGAAACAGAATCCCTACTAGTTATTTGCACATCCTGCTGTCTACTTCTTGGAGAATCATAGCTGCCACTCATAATAGAGTGGAGGGAAGCTAAGGAAGTAAGTCGGTGACAAATGGTGTCTAGGGGCCAGATCACTCATGGTCTAGTTGGAAAGTCACCCTAAGAGATGTGAGGTACAAAGAGACCTGCCTGGGAAATCAGTGAAATTGCTTATGATTCTGGAATGGAAACTTTGAAACAGTCTCCACAGACAAGAACACCCTTGTGGAAGTTATGAGTAAACCATTTGAAAGGTATAGAGTGAAAAATGCCTAAAAGGCAGCTGAGCTGACTTCACCACTGCCTTGTATTGCTTACTCATAGAGATATACCTAATAAATTGAGGACAAGTAATAACCACCAAAGTTAAATATGAAAACCCTCACATGGAACCTGTGTAAGTTCATAGAGGAACCCTGTCTTTCTGCAGTAGAAAAGCAGATGTTCTTGGGAGCAGGCCTAGGCATATTCAGAGTAACAGAATTTCAGTAAATGAAGAGTAAAATGTTTTAGATCCTTCCATAATGGCAGCTGTGCCTGGGGAGATGGACAGCCTATGTCTGAGTCAACACCATCAAGACATCTTAACTAAGGTCCTCAGCTTCACTGGACTGTAGAAAATACTTTACCTCTATGTTATCTTATTTGTCTCTTATTAGGGCATTTGCCTTAGAAAAATCTGTAATCAATTGTTTCTCTAATATTTGTCCTATAATCCATGGCCTACCTTTTACTTTTTAAAGATTCTTTTGTATGGGGCTATGATTGGCCAAAGAATGATACCTTGAACTCAAATAGTATGAAAACACAAACAGTGTTTTATTATGCAGAAGTCTAGCATGCTGGGGTCTCCCATTACCAAGAGAGAGAGAGAACCACTTGAGCTCCCAGGCCTGATTTAAAGCAGTGGATTTCTGGGTAGATCACCTTTATCTTGCTCTATCTCTAGGGACATTCCATTACTGGGGTATGGGAGCTAGAAACTATCGAGAGGGAAGTCTGGAAACTGTTCCTGAGAAAGTCCTGGGTAGGTAGGCTTTATCTTACTTCATCTCTAAGTACATTCCATTATTGGAGTGTAGAGGCTAGAAACCATTGCTGGGGAGGTCTGGACTATTGCTGATCCATTGTCCTTGCTTCAGGCCAGATGGCTGGTCAGCTTCTGATGAGAGAGCAGTTTCTGACTACCTGCCTGGAACCTTGCATGTTTGTCTAGTAACAGAGTTGCCTGGGCTTGCCGAATTCTTAGGCCTAGTCTCCTGGACTGCCAGTTTGAAGTCTGCTATGTAGTCAGCCTGTCCCACTTTCGTTTTCTTGATGGAATTTAACCCACCTTGAGATTCCTTCCATATTATCCTAGTCTGGGTGGCTATCATCAAGAGAGAAAAGACAAAAATTCTGGAGCGCACGATAGTGAATGATCATTTACACATTGTTGGGTATTGTAAACTGGTGCAGCCACTAAGCAAGTCAGCATGCCGGCGCCTTGGTTACTGTCTTGCCGCTATGATAAAACAGCCTTATAAAAAAATAAAACCTAAGGGAGAAAGAGTTGATTTTGTCTTCAGATTATGATGAGGAAAACTTGACTGTGGCAGGGATGGCCTACTGGCATGAGCAGGTGTAGAGTGAAAAATTATAGATACTGGGTATATAGAATCCTTTTTAGACATATAATATTCTTTAGCCTTTCTTTATAAAGACATGGAGAAACTGAGGCATGAAGCAAGTTAAGAATGTGGACAGACTAGTTACGGGAACTGGCTAGGATGCAATTTAGCCAGGTGGAACCAAGCTGAGAATCATAGTGACAGAGCAAGGCCGAAGTGACAGGGCAGGACCACATTCTTGAAAAAGATAAGTGTACAGAGAGTTTTCACCTGATCCTGACTCACGTAGGTTGGGTTCCTTTGGAATGTTCCACTATTTTCATGTTACACCACCCTAGCAACCTCTCACCCCCTCCTCATTCTTTGGTTTGTGGTTTTTGCCCTTAAAAACCCCTTTCAAACTGGCTGTCGTGGTCAATTCAGCTCCTGCGTGGGCATTCGAATTGACCTGCAGCTAGCTGTCACGCCCTAATAAACCAACCTCGATATTGCAACGGTACACGGTGTCTCGAGCAGATTACTGGGTGGTGACAACTTTCTGAGACTTGAGAGAGGGTCTCCCCTCTGCGGAGGTCTTCAGAATAATAAACAGTAATGAAAAGAAAGTACTGATTTTTGCCACAATATGGTTGAAGCTTAAATGAAGCCAACCAGACACAAAAGGATAATTACTATATGGTACATTTATAAGAAATACTCCAAAGAAGCACTTTCATAGAAAGAGAAAGTGGTTATCAGTCCTGGGATAGAGAGCAAAGGGAAACAACTGTCTGGGGTCTCATCTGGGGTGAGGAAAACATGGGATTAGATGTCTGTGCCAGGGGCACACCTCACGAGTAAACTAAAGAGCAGTGAATTGTGTTCCTTAAAACATATGAGCAGTTGGGATGGCGAGATGGCTCAGCGGTTAAGAGCACTGACTGCTCTTCCAGAGGTCCTGAGTTCAATTCCCAGAACCCACAGGGTGTTTCACAGCCATCTGTAATGGGATCCAATGCTCTTTTCTGGTGTGTCTAAAGACATCTACAGTGCACTCATATACATAAAATAAATGGTTCTTTAAAGGCCATTTGCTTATCTTTGAAAAAAAAAGTACAAGTAGCATCTATAACAAGTTGTACAGGGATTGGAGTCTTTCCCAGGTGACTTTGGTGACTTTCTCAAGAACATCGGCTACCTAAAATAGAAAAGCGACAGCCCAGAAGGAAAGCTAACCATTGGGAATGTTCTTGGGGCTCAGCTGTGGAGCTGTTTGCCTACCATCTGGGAGGCCCTGGGTCTGTCTCCAACACTACAAAAACGAGAGAGGAGGTGGAAGAAAAGGAGAAGGAAGAGGCAGGGAAGCGAGGCAGGAGAGGAAGACTATAGTGGGGGGGGAGAGAAGAGAAGTAGGAGGGGAGGTGGAGAAGAGGAGGAGGAGGGGAAGATTCTAAGAGGGAAAGGAGATTTCTATGAAAAAGCGTGGATCTGTTAATCCCGCTCTTTGAGTATGTGAAATGCATGCAATCTATAAACTCTGGAGGACTCCTCTGCCTTCTATGCTGTAGCTTACTACAACTCCAGCTGGGCACACCTACCAACCAAGCTTCCAAAGCAGAAATAGCGGTGCCTTTTCAGGTCATGCCCACCTTCAGCACATGGGGCTCCCATGGTGATAATTCTCAGCTGCCTCCTTGAGTTGCCCTTCTAGAGACTGACTTCCCTACAATTGTGCCCCGGCCTTTTCAGTCTTAGAGCCACCCACTGCATGGAGTTTACCTGTGTACAACTCCAGAGTGTTGCCGGGGACACCTGAGTGTGCGGCTGGCTTAGTTGGGTGGAAACCTTACCATCTGCATTTCCTGGGAGAGGGGTTTGCCTCCCAGGCACTGCCTCATATGGTCTTTATAACAACAAGAGG
>NW_021616520.1:0-1282 GCF_004785775.1 Grammomys surdaster
CCAGAGACATGCGCTGAGTCCTACAGAAGACATACCTAGACATTCTGGCTACAGATGAACTCTCTTGCCAAAGTCAAATAGCTACTAAACTTAGAGAAACTTACATGTTAGTAAGGAAAACATAATGTCTATCTAGATTAATCAGATATTATTACCCTCAAACTTTAATTAATTGGTTCAATGATCCCTTGCCTTCCCAACCCCCACCCTCAACTCTCCTTACCCTGTGACTTAGTTGTGCTACCCCCTACAGCCTATATAGTATTTTCTTTTGACTTCCTCATCCACAGTCACTCCAGTGATGCCCCTCCCTTTAAAAAATAAAAATAAGGAGTTGTGGGACTGTGAAAGGGTAGCTTGGTTTCTGGTGGAGCACTGGCTAGAGATGGTCAGAGACCCTGCAAGGGATGGCATATATTTCACCACACTCCCAGACTCCAAGGGACAGCACCCTCCCTGACCTCTAGATATTACAACATTCCGTCCAACTCACTTCCACAATGGCCCATGAGCCTTTTGGGTGAGGATAATATGGGTATGTCAATTTTGTGCCTTAATTGCCTTGATTGATTGGAAGACCCACCCCACAAGTGGGTAGCATCATTCCCTGGTTTGAGGCCCTGGAGTACATAAAAGCAGCAAGCACGCATTCATTCTCTCTCTGCTCCTGGCTGTGATGTGACTAGCTGATTCCAGTTGTGACACCTTAACTAACCTATAAATGATAAGATTATAATATGGAATTGTAAGCTGAAAGAAATCCTTTCTCCTCTAAAGTGCCCTTTTTTCTGTATATTGGCTCAGCAATGGGACTGAGACTAGATCAAGGTTGTCATCAGGAATTTTTTCTGAGTCAAGCTGGCAATGCTCACAGGGCTTCAGGGGAACCCGCACTCCATGGCTTATCTACTGTGGCCTTTGCTTCACTGCTTCACAGTTCTCTCTCTCTCCCTCTCTCTCCCTCTCCCTCTCCCTCTCCCTCTCCCTCTCCCTCTCCCTCTCTCTCTCTCTAAGTAATTGGATCCTCAATTTGTCTGCTAAGTACAACGTATATTCTTTGGTAACTGGATAGACTATTCTGTAGATGGCTGTTAGGTCCATTTGATACAATATGTCAATTAATTCTGATGTTTATCTGTTTATTTTTGTTCAGATGACCTGCTTATTGGAGAAAGTGGGGGTACTGAAACCATCTACTGCTAATGGATTGGTATTAATCTATATCTTTAAATCCAGTTTCTCTCTCTCTCCCTCTCCCTCTCCCTCTCCCTCTCCCTCTCCC
>NW_021616521.1:0-1795 GCF_004785775.1 Grammomys surdaster
CTCTCTCTCTCTCTCTCTGTGTGTGTGTGTGTGTGTGTGTGTGTGTGCGCGCGCGCACGCGTGGAGATTATTGTGCCTATCTGTCATAACCAAGCATCCTTGTTTAAAAGGTCAGTGATGCTAAGCTAGTTACTTTTAAATTGTTAATTTGCCTCAATCTAGAATTACCAAGGAATAACATCTCGATGAGGAATTGACTGTCTAGATCAGATTGACCTGTAAGTATATCTGTCAGACATTGCCTTTATTGTAAGTCTATTCATGGGAAGACCTAGCTCATGGTGAGCAGTGCTCTTCTCTGATGTTGAGCCCTGGATGATGTAAGTATGGATGAAGTGAGCTGAACAGTAGGCACAGGTTTATTCCTTCTGTGCCTTGCTTGTGGCTATGACTAGCTTCCACAAGTTCCTGCCACCTTGACATACCCCCCAAATATGGGCTATAGCCTGAACTTGTGAATTAAAATAAACCCTTTCTTACCTACGTTGCTTTGTGATATTTTATCACAGCAGCTGGAATGAACACAGAAAATGCCCCCCCCCCGAGTCTTTTTGTCTTGCCATTCAATGCAGCCTTCTTGGAAAGATCTATCCTGTTGGAAGTGGACACCTTCCTTCCCTTTCCTTCTCCCTTTACAGCACTTTTTAATTTTATTCTCTGCCATTTGTTGATCATCCTCACTACACCACAGGCTCCAGGCAATCCAAAGCTGCTTTATCCCCAGGGCCCAGCAGTGTTAAGCACATCCTCTTCATTTCGTGTATGTGTGGGTAGTCGGGGTAAGGAGACTGAACACAGAGATTCATCCATGCTAGCCACATCACCTACCCCAAGCTATGCCCCTATCCCAGGACTTATCTCTTGAAGACTGAAATGAATGGTGGATTTGTTTCACAGGATCTCAGAATCTCTCTCTCTCTCTCTCTCTCTCTCTCTCTCTCTCTCTCTCTCGCTCATATCCTCCCTCTCACCTCACGTGTCTGTGTGTGTGTGTGTGTGTGTGTTATTCATGTTGATACATGATACTCAGCAAAGCTAAGATCAGGAAGCAGAAAGAATAGCTTGCCTGTGGACCATGAGGCAGAGAAATACAGCTCACTGTAGTGGAAACATCACTCAAGGTTTGCTTAGAGCCAGTTGAGATGCATTTGAAGTTGCTTGGCCTTCGACACATCCTGAGTATAGATTTTACTGAAAGTATAATGAAGCTAGTGAAGTATTTTAACTCAAGTAATGACCTGATGGAAAATAATGTTATGCGTTTGTTGATTTTTTTTTTTTTGGTCTTCCCTCTAAGAGGCAAGCTCTGTAAAGAAGGAGGCAAAGGTACAATAGTTAAATGAATAGATGATCTAGTTTAAGTTTTCAAAGAATCCCAAATGTGTACTCAGATGTGTCACATACCTGCGAGGAGCATGCATTTGATGAGGGTTGTAGTCTAGCAGATAAGCCTGGGCTGGCATATAGAAAACAGTTGTCAGCTCTCAGATGTAACTCATGAAACCAGTGGATTCTTGTGACAAAAAGTATGGAGGAAAACAGAACATGCTGGGCCATTCATTAGTGTGATACTCATGACTACCCTGTATAGAAAGTACTGAGCTCCCTTTTCAGACAGAGAAACCAAGAATAAACCCCTCACCTCGATCAAGATGACCAAGATCAGACAGGTAACTCATGCGGGTCCCAGGCTTCCAGCCTTCTGCCTTTCTCATCCCAGCACGATGATGCCATCCAATTAGAACTTCAACACAAGCCTCTCCCTCTGGCCCCATTCTCTCTGTCAGCCACGACT
>NW_021616522.1:0-1359 GCF_004785775.1 Grammomys surdaster
TCTACAGAGTGAGTTCCAGAACAGCCAGGGCTACACAGAGAAACCCTGTCTCGAAAAACCAAAAAAAAAAAAAAAAAAAATTAAATTAAATTCATTCATGCTTTCTTAACTCCCCTGTCCCTTCATTTGCCATTTCATTCCCCTTACTCTAGAGGACTGAATAGGCATTCTAAGAGAGCTTTTTAGATATTTGTCTTATAAGGGACCCCTGCAGATTTGGTTAAATTAGAAAATATTCGTTATAAAGCACCATCTTATGGCTGTAAAAATTAATATTTACTAAGTAAATTTTACATTTTTTTACCATTAATTTCACACTGAGGTATGTGCAAACTTCGATGTAAATACAGCATTTAGAAATGTGTCTTCATAGGGTTAGTTATAAATGTTACACCTTTGGTTTGAATGAAAAATGAAGACTGGATTGCAGCAAGGTATGGCTTAGTAGAAAATATATTGTAGTTTCTGTTAATCCTGAGAGTCGGCAGAAAAAAAAACCAATTCGACAATGTGGACAAGCTTTATTAAATATTGCATCCTTACTAAGAGAGAGACTTTGGTCACATGCTACAGGGTTTTGTATAGGCCATTGTAATTTCCTATGAGGCTTTATTATTTTCCTAAGACATGTTACCTGCAGAATTGCAAAAGGATACCTGTTCCTTGGGATGGTGGTGAGGTTAATTTTTGGCATTTCAGGTTGAGGGAGAAAGAAGAGTTATTTGGTTGGGTCCAGAGTGAACCAGGCCATGAGTTGGGGGGAGGGGTATGGACGATGAGAAGGGAGGATAGAGGGGCTGGTCAAGAGAGGCTCAGGAGCCAAGAAAGCACCTAGGCTACAGCATCTGCATTGATGTGTTAATAGACACCACAGTTAGCAATTCCTCCTTTATTTCTTTGAATTCTTCCAAGTTTCAGCCCAGCATGCTGTGAGAGGATAACAGGTCAACATATTTTAATAAGTAGAAAATTTATGGCGGGCGGTGGTGGTGCACGCCTTTAATCCCAGAACTTGGGAGGCTCTTCAGTTCTTGGCCAGCCTGGTCTACAGAGTGAGTTCCAGGACAGCCAGGGTTATACAGAGAAACCCTGTCTTGAAAAAAAGAAAATTTACTATAGATTAAGACAGAATTAGATAGTAACTTTTGATTAATTTTCTGTTGTTGTTGTTTTCTAGACAGGGTTTAATTCTGTAGTACTGGTTGTCCTGAAACTCACTCTGTAGACCAGGCTGTCCTTGAACTCAGAAATCTGCCTGCCTCTGCCTCACAAGTGCTGAGATCAAAGGAGTGAACCACCACTGCCCAGCTGAAGTAATTATGATTGCTCCCTTACATGACAAAAATGGTTCCTTGGTTC
>NW_021616523.1:0-8478 GCF_004785775.1 Grammomys surdaster
TTTTTTTTTTTTCGAGACAGGGTTTCTGTGTGTAGCCCTGGCTGTCCTGGAACTCACTCTGTAGACCAGGCTGACTTCTAACTCAGAAATCCACCTGCCTTTGCCTCCCAAGTGCTGGGATTAAAGGCGTGCGCCACCACCGCCTGGCGCAGCCATTGCTCTTAATCACTGAGCCATCTCTCTGGCCTGGATTTGTTTACTTTCAAAGGCTTTCTTCTCTTTACTATACATGTACAACTCCCATGCTACCTACCTGATATCTCTGACTCTACAAACACTGTGTGCAGAACCTTCATTCAGACTCAAACGACTTCAGAAGGAATCACCAGTGTTAGTAACAATAAAATGTACAAGCTAGGCATGGTGGCATATGCCCATAATCCTATCCCTTGAGAAGAAAATAAGAAGCTTGAGGCTTGAGTCTTGTCTCAAAACTTGAGGGTGTAGCTCATGTTAAGCACATCCTCTTTTCTGTCTTACCTCTTTGATTCAGGTGGCACATTCTTCTTGATCATTCCACGGAGCATTGCAGCAGACTGAAAAGCACACAAAACAAGTATACATAAATATGCTACCATATAGCTACATTGTTTATCAATTAAAATATTAAGTATCTGCTACTATATCTAGGTTTATTTAAGAAATATAGAGCCTTAAGATGTGATACTTATTCTTAGTAGCTAAATACATCAACAATAAAAGCAAGTATATGTTACCATTCTGACATTCTGGCATTCTGGTACCTGAGCCAAGCTGCTTATGAGTTTACAGGAGTAAATACAGTATTTAATAAACATACTATCACATGACTAGCAGTGTGGCTCTGAGGACAGCACCTGCTTAGCATGCATAGAAGTGCCTGTATTTGGGGCTGGAGAGTTGGCTCAGAGGCTAAGAGCACAGACTGCTCTTCTAGAGGTCATGAGTTCAATTCCCACAAACCACTTTGTGGTTCACAAGCATCTATAATGAGATCTGGTGCCCTCTTCTGGCCTGCAGGTGTACAAGCAGGCAGAACACTATACATAATAAATAAATAAATCTTTTAAAAAAAAAAAAAAAAGAAGTGCCTGTATTCATAACACTGCAAAAAAGAAATTTCAAAACCTAGTAAGTGAAGTGAGGTGGCTCACACATATCTATAATCCCAACTTTTAGGAGGCTGAATACAAATGGACAATTTCAAGGCCAGCCTGGCTACATGGGCTGTCTTAAAAAACAAAAAAGGCAGTGAGATGACTTGACCTATAAAAACAATTGCTGCCAAGCCTGACGATGACCTGGATTCAGCTTCTAGGACTCACATGGGGCAGAGCCAAAGTTGACCTCTGACCTTCACACATGTACCATAGCATACGCTTGTCTTTCTCAAAACTAAATGTACTCAAAAAATTAAAAGTGAGAGTCAGGCATGGTGATGCAACCCTTTAATCCTAGCACTCAGGAAGCAGAGGCAGACTGATCAATACATTGCAGACCCGTCTGGTCTACAGACCAAGATCCAGGGCAGCCAGGCTCATGCAGAGAAGACCTGTCTTAAAAAAGTAAAAAACAAACAAACAAACAAACAAATAAATAAATAATCCTAAATGGATGACACCTCAGGAAAATACCTGAGATTGACCTTGTCTTTGATTGATCTTTGGCCTCCAACTGTACACACACCAAAAAAAAAAAAAAAAAAAAAAAAAAAAAGGAAAGGATGAAAAGGAAAAAAATATGCCTAGACACAATTAAACATGGTAATGAAAACCATGGATCTGGCTGCACAGGGACAGTGCTTACAGGAGGAGCTCGCCTAGCATGTAAGAGGACCCTGCATCTGATCCAGCACGGCCAAAGGAAAAAAACGGCATAAATCAGAACGGGATTCCTTACACTCATCCTGCACCATCTCCTTTCCAATAAGTAAATGTAAAGTCCCACCGGGAACTTATTGGCTAATAAACTTTCAAACTGGTTTGAAATCTTCTATTGTTGTTCTTGATTTTTAAGATAGGGTTTCATGTAACCCAGGCTGGCCTCAAACTTACTATGTAGCTCAGAGATGACACTGAAATACTATTGTCGAGTCCCCACTTAAGTTCAGGGAGGACAGCATGCAACACCCACCAGCAGACTCACAAACATCTACAACAGGACATACAAAGAAGAACAAGCAGCCGAGCTCTTGGGGGCACATGCTTTAATCCCAGCAGTGCGGGAGGTAGAGGCAGAAACCCCACTCTACACTGAAACCCAACCTGGTGTCTGCAGGGACTTCCAAAGGAGGAGGAGGACAATGACCACAAACCACCTTAGGTCACACACTGCTTGGATTTTGTCTTCCCTCATATGACACTATGGAAGATTACCATCTAGTTATCTCACCTTTGCTTTCATTACAAATTTCATACATACCTCAGCTAACTGAAGGGAAGCAAAAAAGTTTGCATTTTCTCTGATGTTCCTCATTCTCTTCCTCTCATAAGGTGACAATCCTGAAAAATCATCCTAGAAAATAGACCCCCCACCAAAAAAAAAGTCACTTCACTCATTAACAGCAAAACAACATTCAGAACCAGATACTCATTCTCTACCCAGACACTTCCTTTCAAACTCCACACAGACTCTAACTGTTTCATATTATCTCAACCAACAGCCCAGTCTTTGCTGGACTGGATAGTAAGAGAATCCTATCTTGGAATACCTGTATGGTTTTCCATTTAAAAAGAAGTAATCTGCCTGACATGATGGCATGCACCTTCAATTCCAGCACTTAAGAGGCAGAAGTGGACAGATCTTTTAATCTGGTCTACATTGTGAGTTCCAGGACAGCCAGGGTCCCGTGTCTCAAGAAAAAAAAAAAAGTAATATAATATTGGGAGCAAATGCCATGCCTTATAGCAGACAAATGATATTTTAATAATAATAATAATAACTACAATGATGATGATAATAATAATCTTCAATTAACACAAGCAATCAATGAATACATGCATGGGTGGTTCACACCTGCAAATCCGAGCACTGGATGACAAAGGCAGCATTCCTGGGGCTCAATCTTTAAACCTCACATCTTAATATCTACTTATTGTGCATGCCCATGTGTGTATACACATTGGAGGTCAGAGGACAGCTCTGAAGAATTGGCTCCCTCACCACCTGGGTCCTAGAGATTAAACTCAGTCATCAGCATTAGCAGTGTGGCACCTTTACCTACTGAGCCATCTCACTGGGCCACACTTTTAAAAACCATAGGAGAGGGAATTATAGGCAGCAAAGTGCTGGGACCTTGTTTTTACAAACATGTGCTCAAAAACAGAATTAGGTGCATATGTACACATACACCTTACTTAACATATGTGCATTGTTACTTTGGCAAAAATAAATAATCTTCTCCAAGTAAAAGTGAAATGTTTGCATTTGTCACTGCTTTGTTTGGTTTTGTTGAGGCAGGGTTTCTTAATGTTTAATTTGTTATTATTTTAGGTTCATTGGTGTTTTGCCTGCATGTGTATATGTGTGAGGGTGTCAGAAGTCTTGGAACTGCAGTTACAGACATGAGCTGCCTCTAGGGTGCTTGGGAATAGAACCCAGGACTTCTGGGAGAGCAGCAAGTGTTCTTAACCCCTGTGCCATCTCTCCAGCCCAAGACAGGGTTTCAGATATCCCAGGCTAGACTTGAAACTGGTATATGGCCAAGAATGACCTTTAACTTTGGATCCACCTGTCTCCCAAGTGCTAGCACCATTACAGTGTATTCCCTACCACAGCTGCTGATGGGTGCTGGTAATGAATCCAAGAGCTTCTACCTGCTTGATCCCTACTCCCCCTCCACCATCCCCTTTCATGCCCCCTATGAAGTCAGGGTCTTGCTACTTAGGCTGCCTGGCACTCACTAAGTCTAGGCTGATCACAAACTCATAGTGCTCCTCTTTCAGCCTCAGCACATGTCAACAGGCCAGCTTTGTCACCATTGCCTATAAAACTGTGGCTCGCTAGCTTCATGACCTGAATTTGTTCCCCAAAATCCACACGGTGGGCAGGAAAGAACCGACTCTCAAAGTTGTCTTTTGATTTCAAACTACATGGACATACAGTCAATCACATCAATCAATAAACATGAGAATAATTTTTTGATATTATGTGTCAGGAGTGTCACCAGCACTATCCTTGAGTCCACAGTTTCAGCTATGGTCAACCAGGATCCAAAAACATCCACTGGAACTTTCAGAAATAAACACTTCATAGGTTTTAAGCTGTGTGCTTTTCTGAGAAACTTGTAAAAAAAAAAAAAAAAAGAAAAGAAAACCTCACAGTTCTGCAATTTTATACATAGAACAAAACACACAACAGTCCCCCTATCCCCAAGGGACACAGTCTAAGACTCCTAAATGACTGCTTGAAACCATGAACACCATAAACCTTACATATAATTTTTCTTATACATATATCATGCCTATACTATGCTCTCACGTAACCTAGGTATAGTAAGACACTGGTAACAGAGGCTGGTGGTGTGGTATAACACTTGCCTACCACATTAAAGACCATGAGTTCAATTTCTGATAGCACACACATCAAATAAGTGAGTAATAAAATCTGAGGTCTGAAGAGATGGCTTAACAGTTAAGAGTACTTACTGCTTTTCTGGAGGATCAGAATATTCAAGTCTTAATTCCCACATCAGGCAGCTCATAATCCAGCATCCACACACAGGCCACCCATACCCCCACCAACACACACACACAATCTAAAATCATAAAAAACATCCTCAAAATAAATAAGATAGCCCAAGCATGGTGGGACACGTCTTTATGCCCAGGACACAAGAGGCAGGGGCAGGCAGAGCTGAGTTTCAAGTTACCCTGGTCTACACAGAAAGCTCCAGGGCATCCAGGGCTACAGATTAAGATTGCATCTTTTGTTTTGGTTTTTTGAGACAGAGTTTCTCTGTGTAGCCCTGGCTGTCCTGGAACTCACTCTGTAGACCAGGCTGGCCTCGAACTCTCGAACTCAGAAATCCGCCTGCCTCTGCCTCCCAAGTGCTGGGACTGAAGGCGTGGGCCACCACCTCCCGGCTAAGATTGCATCTTAAAAGAAAAAAATAAAGTGCAGGACCAGAGAGATAACTCAGGAGGTAAAGGCACTTGTGTACCAAACCTAAGAACAGATTTCCACAGGTAGAAAGAAAACCAACTCCTGTAAGCTGTCCTCTGACCTCAATGCTCTTGCAGAGAAGACCTGAGTTGGGGTCTCAGTACCCATGTCAGGAGGCTCACAAGGGTCTCAAACTCTACTTGCAGGAAATGGGAAGTCTTCTAGCCTCCTAGGGCACTCAGGCCACCCCTACCCCTTTGTGTGCATTCATTCACACAAAGATTATAAAATGGAGCTAGAGAGGTGACTCACTGCTTAAGAGCACTGGCTGTAATGCAGAGGACTGGGTTCAGTTCTCAGCACCTACATGGTGGCTCACAGCCATGTGTAAAATGATTCAGTACATCCTGAAAATCTTCTTCTGACCTCCACAAGCAGCAAGCATGCATGTGGTACACATTCATACATTCAGGCAAAAACACTTACACCCATAAAAGCAAAGTAAATCTAAAAGGAAAAAAACTTGGTATGTAGTAACATAAAAAAACCTTTAAGAATTTCAGGAGGGCCAATGGCTACATAGTGAGACCCTGTCTCAAATTTTAAAGATAATTAAAAAAAACCTAACTAAAAATTCTTTACATACCATGTAAAGTCTTTGCCTAAGGGAAGCACAAGCAACATTTACCCACAGTTGACTCTTGAGAACTTCCTTCCAGAGCACAGGTGCAGAGTTACTTACAGGAGTGTGGGTGTTTGCCTGCTAAATGCCATACAGGAAAGGCTTTTACCTAGCTGTTGTGATGACTCATGAATGTTGTATTTTCTAGCTATGTAAAAGTATGTCCTTGCTGCATGTGTTGGTACACACCTTTAACTCCAGCACTTGGGGGGCTTCAAGGCCAGCCTGATCTACTAAGCAAGTCTGGGACAGCCTTGGAATCTGCAGTGAAGACTAGTAGGATATGTAAATGTCACTTCCTCACCTGCTTTTAAAAGAAGGGCAAGCTGCCCTAGGGAAGGTAAGCTGCCAAAAGGAAGGTGACCTTCCCCAATCAGCTGACAAAGCCAACAAGTAAAGTGAGAAATGTGTCCTTTGAATAATGTGTCTTTTGAATAATAAAGATCTGGTGACCACAACTAGAGCAGGAAGAAGCTCATGGAGGCAGACAGAAGCAGGAGGCAGTAGCAGGACACACCTGGGAAGCAGGCAGTGAAAACCACATGGAGAGACACAATGGCATAAGTTGGTTAAGTTAGAGGCTAGCTGGTAGACAGACCGCCCCAGCAAGAGGCCAACAGCCCTAAACAATATAGATGTCTCTGTGTCTTTATTAAACCTCAAGCAGGATCCCCGATAGCCCTGCAATGCCCAGCAGATAGATAACTTCCCAAGCTGCATAGATGGACCCTTTTCTGAAGTTCTCACTAGTCTACATAGAGTCTAGCCTGTCCCGGGCAGTGTCATGCACTTAGGACAGGTGCATACCACAAGTGGCTGCAGAGGGGCTGTGACTATCTAAATAGCTGACAAAGCCAGCTGGGACTATCTTTTGTAAGTCGGCAAAGCTGAATGCTCCAACCAAGATGGGAGCTGTTTAGCTCTAAGGATAGTCTTGGACAACTCAAATAAAAGGTATCTGAGGACCAGAGAGAGGACTCTGGGTAAAGTGATCACCATGGAAGCATGAGAACGTGGGTTCAGATCCTCAGCACTGCATAGAATCTAATAAAATCAAACACGACCGTGACCACATGCTTCCCTCTATCCTGAAGTCAGTTTTTCTGACCTTTAAACTCCAGCCCAACATAAAGCACAGCACTGAGGCATGAGCCAGCCTGCAGGACTATTCTGCACCATTCCGCCATTTGTTTGTCTTGTTACCGATCAATCCAGCCATATGAGTGTTTTTCCAGAGAGTCTGGGTCTCAGTGTGGGCACAAGTGCACCATTCTTTGTCAAGACTGGTTATTGAGTTTTAATTAAGAAAAGAGGGCCACATACTGTGTCATTAACAGAACTGAGAGTAACCTGAAAGACAAAATTAAGATCCTCTTAGATACACTTCCCAAATAATCAAAATGGTTTCACAGATGGCACTTGCTGGGCCTCACAGACCTGCAGTCTCTCCAGCTGTAGGACAGACTCACAACAGTGATGAGTGTAGTTTTTGCAGTAGCAGGGAAGTAAGAGATGAAGCAAGCACCAAATGTCTCAGAAAGAGCAGGGAGGGAGGGAGGCGAGACACAGTGACTCGTTCTCCAGAACAAGGAGGCTCTGGAAATTATTGGGAATCAAAGAAAAAAACGGTAACTGAATTATTAATGAAGTAGAAGTGTTTTGTTTTGTTGTTGCTCTTCTGGAGGACATCAGTTTAGTTCCCAGCACCCACACAGGACAGCTCAGAAATGCGTGTATTCCAACTCCAGGAGATCCCACAACCTCTTCTGGGATCCTCACACAGATACACATGAGTAGAAATTTTAAAACAAGTTTCTATGCCTGGCTCTCACAAAATACCATCCCCACCCTCTTGGAGGGGTCAGTTTAAGAAGAGAAGCTCTGTCTTTATCCCAGGCTAGCTTCCCATTCCTCCTGTGTCAGCCTCCTGGAATGCTGGAGCTACAGTTACATGCTACTACTCCCAGGTTCTCACAAAAAATTTTTTTTTTGGTTTGTTTTTTTCGAGACAGAGTTTCTCTGTGTAGCCCTGGCTGTCCTGGAACTCAATATGTAGACCAGGCTAGCCTCGAACTCTCGAACTCAGAGATCCGCCTGCCTCTGCCTCCCAAGTGCTGGGATTAAAGGTGTGAGCCACCATTGCCCGGCTTATTTTATTTTTTATTGGATATTTTATTTATTTACATTTCAAATGTTATCCCCTTTCCGAGTTTCCCCTCTGCAAACCCCCTATCCGTTCCCCATTTCCCCTGCTTCTATGAGGGTGCTCACCCACCCACCCACTGACTTCCACTGCATGTGTATGGTGCCTACAGAGGCCAGAAGTGTACACTGAATCCCTCATAACTGATTATAAGCTGCTTTGTGGGTGAAGAGTAGCAACTGCCCTTAACCTCTAAGCCAGCTCTCATGCTCTCTGTTTTACATTTTTGAGGTGAAGTACCACGAAGTTGTCCAGGCCACATTGAACATCATCATACCCTGCCTTTTCTCTCCTCCTCTTACACAGTTCAGGATTCCCTGCTTAGGGAATAGTTCAAACCACAGTGGGTGGATCTTCCCACCGCAGTCAAGAACATTCTCCACAGACATGCCCCAGGCCAATTGGGTCTTAGATGGCCTTCTTCACAAGTGATTCTGAGTTGTGTCAGGTTGAAAATCAATATTAAAACCTGTGTTCAGTCAGGCCTTGGCTTTGCAATCTTCACTTCTGA
>NW_021616524.1:0-2811 GCF_004785775.1 Grammomys surdaster
TGTGTCCCCTCTACATCACTTCTCTTTATAAAACCTCTCTGGGTTGGTAGAGTGATAGCTGGATGAAAACTTACCTAGGGGGTAATATACACTTACCAGGGACTGGATGACATTTCTGTCATTCTTGGTCTTGGTTACCTCATGTCAGGTGATTTTTCTCTAGTTGCAATCATCAGCCTGTTGTCATGGATTCATTTTATGTTGTCAGATATTTAGCTGTAGAGTGGTACTCTATTGTATAAACATATCTTTTTAATCCATTCTATAGCTGTAGGACATCTTTGTTTTTATATTCTGGCCAGTACACATAAAGCTGCTATGAACATAGGTGATTATGTGTCCTTCAGGGTTGCTGGGTGTAGTACCTTTTTTATGTATGCACAAGACTGATAGAGCTTGGTCTGGAGGAAGACAGATTTCCTAGTTTCCTGAGGAATCATCTTATTGATTTTCATATTGGCTATATTAGTTTACCCTCCTACAAGTGTAAGACTTTTGGGTCTAAATGTAGGATTTTCGGGTCTCAAGAATCTCACTGTCTCAGGACACATCCCGGGAGGGACACATTCCTTAGTCAGAGGACACTTGCTGGATTAACATTCAGAGGAGGAAGGGAGAGGCTGATTAACATTCCTCAGACCACAGGGGTGGGAACCCACCTTCGGGTGAGGAGAGCCCAGAGCACTTAGATACATTCCAGGAATCAGGAAGCTGAGCCCTTAACAAACCTAGGCAAAAGAAAGGCACTCCTTGTCATAATCTTAGTCACCTAGAGACCAAACCTGAGACTTTGTGTGGTTTGCCCTCATGAACTATACTGTACCCATAAACACTGTACCCAGCTCTTGTTCGGCACTCTCTTGCCTACATGTGAGTGCAAACCTCATGTGATTGCAGCAAGTCCTGTCCCCGTGCATTTCTGTGGGAGCACATCCCCTGGTTTTGGATCTTAGAGTCCAACAAAGGAGTAGTGGGTGGAACATTTGCTTTATATTCTCACTAATATGGAAAGGTCATTTATGTTATTGATCATAACCACTCTGACATGTGTCATATCACAAAGTAGTTTTTATTTGCAATTCCATAATGGCTGAGGACAGTGAACGTTTGAGTGTTTCTGAACGTTTGAGTGTTTCCGAGTCATTTCAGATTGTCTGTTGAGAGTGAAGACCTCTGCAGAGGAGAGAACCTCACTCAAGTCTCAGAAAGTCATGACCACCCAGTAATCTGCTCGAGACACTGTGTATCGGAGCAAAAGGTTTATTCAGGCATGTGATAGCTAGCTGCCTGTCAATTTGTATGCCCAAGCAGGAGCTGAATTGACTGTGACAGCCAGTTTGAGAGGGGTTTTTAAGGGGAAAAACCACAAACCAAGGAATGGGGAGGGGGATGAGGGGTTGTTAAGGTGGCATAACATAAAAATAGTGGAACATTCGAAAGGAACCCAACCTACATGAGTCAGGATCAGGTGAAAACTCTCTGCATGCTTACCTTTCTCAAGAATGTGGTCCTGCCCTGTTACTTCTGCCTTGCCCCATCACTGTGGTTCTCAGCTTGGTTCCCAGCTGGCTAACTTACATTCTAGCCAGTTCCCGTAACTAGCCTGTCCACATTCTTTTTTGTTGTTGTTGTTTTTTCGAGACAAGGTTTCTCTGTGTAGTCCTGGCTGTCCTGGAACTCTCTCTGTAGACCAGGCTGGTCTCGAACTCAGAAGGCCTGCCTCTGCCTCCCAAGTGCTGGGATTAAACGCATGTGCCACCACCGCCCGGCACCTGTCCACATTCTTAACTTGCTTCATGGCTCTGTTCTCAGAAAACTTTCCATGTCCTTATAAAGAAAGCCTAAAGAATATTTTATATGTCTAAAAAGGATTCTATATACCCAGCATCTATAATTTTTCAGTCTACAAGAGTTTGTGGTTTAAAACTATACTCTAGTTTTTAATCTGGAATTTTAGATTTTAGAACATCTAGTTTTGTGAGGTCTGTATTTATTTTTGTATATTACAACTTTATCAGATGTGGATATGGAACAAACACTTTTCTCATTCCTTAGACTGTCCGTTTGCTTTACAGAAGCATCACTGTTTCATGAGATCCAACTTACGAATTGTTGATCTTAGCGCCTGCACTATTAGTGTTCTGTTCAGAAGGCTGATTCCTCCTGTGACAGTGAATTCATGGAAGTTCTCCCCTTACTCTTCTCTCAGGTTTACTGTGTCTGGGCTAATCTTAAGCCTTTCATCCACTTGGATATGAGTTTTGTGCAGGGAGAAGAATATAGGTCTATTTGCATTCTTTTCTGTATAGAGCTAGAATTTAAGAAGCACCACTTTGCTAAGCCCTGCCCCTGGGACAGGGAACAGTTTCAGCCTTCCAGGAATGTTGATGGCTGCTCTGGCCATAAATAAGCCTTGCTTGTATAGTAATGTACATACTTTCCAGACCCAGTAGCAGTGGAGGACTCTTTCCTTCAGAGGAATGTCCTCCCTTGAATGTTAATGACTCCATGATGGTGAGAAGTAGCAGGAGTCCTGAAGTGAGGGTGTGGCTATGTCTCTGCAAAGTGGTAAAAACTGGGATTTCAGGACAGCCTTTAAGACTATGGGAAAAGCTCTAACTACATGAGTTTAAAAATATATAATTTCTCAACTATGCAAAAAATACAGATGCAATATAAATTATATGTGGGGCTCTTTAATGAATCTTAAAAAAAAAAAAAGGGGAGATACAGTATGAGCTAGTGAATGAGAAAGACGCAAAGACGGGGAAATAAAAAGGCAGGCACATTCCTGAGTTCAAGGTCAGTTTG
>NW_021616525.1:0-10288 GCF_004785775.1 Grammomys surdaster
GAGGAGAGGGAGAGGTGGGGGAGAGGGAGAGAGAGGGAGAGGGAGAGGTGCAGTTAACTCTGGTTTTCAAGTTTAACAGTACAAGCCATAGGGATGCTTCACCCTGCTGAGGGGTGAGACAGGCTGGTCCAATGGTGCTGCGTTACCTCAACCGATTGTCCACAGCAGTTACAGCTTGAAGTCCTGTCCCACACTTTCCCCTTCTCACTACTGCACTTGGCCAGAGACAGAATAAGACAGAGCCCAGAACTCCCATAAGGTGCTTTATTTTATTTTATTTTATTTTATTTTATTTTATTTTATTTTATTTTTTTGGTTTTTCAAGACAGGGTTGCCCTGGCTGTCCTGGAACTCACTCTGTAGACCAGGCTGGCCTCAAACTCAGAAATCTGCCTGCCTCTGCCTCCCAAGTGCTGGGATTAAAGGCGTGCACCACCAGCTGGGATCTCTCTATCTTGGTAATGGGAGATCCCAGCAGGCAAGACTTTGGTGGAATAAAAAACACTTTTAGTTTACCTGCAATTTGAGTCCGGAGTATCATTCTTCAGTGACTCATGGACTCTTACACCCTAACAAGTTTGAGTCAACTGCACCAATGTGCTTGATCACATGTAGGCGGGAGGTACATATAAACAGAAAGTATGTCAGGAAGTATGACCCTGATGGACCTGACAGGGAAACCTTCTGAGGGATGCCTGTTTAAGCCTCAGTAAAGCTGGGCGCTGGTGGCGCATGCCTTTAATCCCAGCATTTGGGAGGCAGAGGCAGGCGGATTTCTGAGTTCGAGGCCAGCCTGGTCTACAGAGTGAGTTCCAGGACAGCCAGGACTACACAGAGAAACCCTGTCTCGAAAAACAAAACAAAAAAGCCTCTGTAAAATGTCACTTATTTTCTGGGAAACCAGGAATGGACTTGACTGACCAGAGTCCATCTTCCTGTTCAGTATTTAATTAAATCTTGCTTCAAATTTGGCTCAAAATTGTGGTAGTGATCTTATTCTGGCCTGGCAGGACTAACACCTCCCCTCGTACAGGGCTAAGACTTCTTTGAGGATCATTACAGTTTGGCATACAGTGCACAAATAATATTTCATTTTTATTTAAAACTGTAAAAAATATTTCCACATTTCTATTTTTATTTCTCACTATTTATAAAATTTATAAAATCATCTGCCTTGCCACAAACAAATTTTCTCTTGATTTTTCTAGGTAATACAATTTCTATTATTTGAAGCTACTCAGGTTTTTCCCAAGCCAGATGTTGTAAGGGGCCCCCGAGGGGAGTCCCCACTCTCACCTGGAGTTGTGCGCATCCAAGGAAACACGGAGACCAGCTTGATGCAAAATAGCAAAAGGTAGTTTACTGGCGAGGGGCCCTCAGGTCGAAATGCATCCCATGCAAGGGAAGGATTTCGACCTCTGACAGTTTGAGATTTTTATAGGGAGTGGCACAGGGGGAAGGGGAGAGCGGGAAACTTTGGCGTGGTTACATTTGATTGGGCATTTTAAACATCAGCAATAGGTGTAAGTTATCATTTTGGCGGGCATAGCAAGCTTTTCTTGGTGGTCATGATGACTCAGTATTTTTGGCCAATAAACCTCAGACCTCCCGATAGGTGAAGAAAAACACCAGATGGCCCATTTTTCAATTGGGCATGTTTAGACTTGTAAAGGCCTGTCCTTGGTTGTTCCTACATTCATGGTCACCCTGCCGTAGGAGGAACTTGTTATTTTTGTTTTGGCTATTTTCAGCAAATTGTTGGTGGTCTGGTGGGTTCTGCTGAGGCATTTTAATTTTTTGCCCCCACAATGTGATGGCTCAAATCTGCAATTCCAGCCCTCAGGAGGCTGAGGTAGGAGGATTGCAAAGCTTGGGGCCAGCCTGAGATACAGAATGAAACCCTATCTCAAGACACACACACACACACACACACACACACACACACACACACACGAGGGGGGATGTCATTTTCATTCCTTTTAGCCTGCACCTTGATACTCCAGAAGTGTCACTTAAATTGATCTGAAAACAAGAAAGGTGGAAATAAATCAGAACCGAGCTGCGTATGAAGAACTCAGGTGGTAGAACAGTTGCCCAGAGTACGTGAAGCACCAAGGTTAAATCCCAGCCCTGTACAAACTGCCTTTGGTACTTCAGATCTGTAATCCCAGTACTCAGCAGATACAGAAGGGTCAGAAGTTCAAGGTCAACCTTAGTGATACAGCAAGTTTGAGGTCAGCCTGAGATGTAAGGGTAGGGGGGAGGAGGGAAAGAGTAGAGAAAGAGAAGAAAGGGGAGAGGGCAGAGCCAAAGGATGGGAAGAAAGGGAGCTTCCATACCAGATGACTGGAAAGCTCATCTGGGGAGCCATGATTTTTACTGGAGGTCATTTTTTACTGCATAGGCTGTTTACACCTTCAAGGTCTTTCCTCCTCCACAACTAACTGCCTGCGGTTATTACTCAAATCTCTTAGGTGGCAGAAGACATTTTATCACTTTTCTTGTGAGGAAACTAGAGAACATGATAGTCATGAATCCAGCAACTCTAGTAACACACCTTTGAAAGTAAGGGCAACAGCAATTTAAATATTTATCTCTGGTTTAAACACGGAACTTAAAAACAAAACCCAGTACTATTTCCCTCCTTCCCTCGGTCCTCCCCATACCTGATTCCTCCTGTTCCCATCCCCAACCCACATCCAGACTCCATCTCCCCCCCACATAACCCACCTCCCACTTCCCCACCCTGTCCACCCGTGAAGTCTATTCTATTTTCCCTTCTCAGTGAGATTCACATGTCCCGACTTGGGCCCTACTCATTACTTAGTCTCTTTGGGACTGTGAATTGTAGCAGGCATCCTGTGCTTTATGGCTTATGTCCACTTATGTCCATACCATATTTGTCTTTCTGGGTCGGGTCACCTCACGCAGGGTGATCTTTTCTAGTTCCATCCATTTGCTTGCAGATTTCATGATGTTTTAATAGCTGAGTAATACTCCATTGTGTAAAGGTATCACATTTCTTTATCCAGTCTTCTGTTGAGAGACATCTAGGTTATTTCTGGCTTCTGTCTAGTACGAATAAAGCTGCTATGAATATAATCGAGCAAATTTCCATGTGGTATGGTGGTCATCTTTGGATACATGCCCAAGAGTAGTAGAGGGGGAGCCTACCCCTGACACTGCCTAAAGGGCCAGGAAGCAGAGCCTTGGCTGTCCAGGAACTCTCTTTAGACCAGTCTGACCTTGACCAGACTGGCCTGCCTCTGCCTCCCACGTGCTGGGATTAAAGGTGTGTGCCGCCACCACCCAGCTAATAATCATTCTTAGTGGTTCAAGAACTTTATCTTTTTCTGAGGCACTCACAGTCTAAGAAAAACGGATGAACATTTAAGTTAATGGTTCTAACAAAGCATAAAGGACCATTCAAGAATTCCAAGGATCTCTCTACTCATGTCCTGCTTGCTTGCTTGTGTGTGTGTGTGTCTGTATAAGTGTACGAACACATGCACGCACGCACACACATGCACGTGTGTCTGTTCTCCAAGCAGTTCTCTCTTTTTTATACTAAAAAATTCTCTAGATAGCTCATCTCCTGCAGAGCACAGGTCCAGTCATTTATTTTACGTATCAATATCCAGTCCTTTACTCCAGCTTTCCTTTTGATTGTCTTATGAATCAGCACCTTGTGGCCCCAGCCCTTCGATTCAAAAGAGACAGCAAGCAGACATTCTTTTCTTAACATTGAAAAAGAATTCAGAAATCTGTCTGCTTCTGTTAAGCACCGATGGGAGAGCTAGTTGAATGGGACCCTGACCTGAAAATTACCATTTCTTAGACATCTGGGCCTAACCTCAATCTATCCTAGGCTGACCTTGAACTTGGAAATCTGCCTGCCTTAGTAACTTTCTGATAAGCTGGCTCAGAGTGTAGCTGCCTTTATTCCTTTAGATTCATGAAGCCCCCCATAATTAATATTGTATCCTTATATTTTGCGTAGTTGAGAAATTATATATATTTTAAACTCATGTATTTAGAGCTCTTTCCCAAAACCTTAAGGGCTTTAAGTTAAAATAGGTCCCTAAAGGTTCCAGTGTGTACCATTTTGTGAAGATATAACCACACCCTCGACTCCTGGAGTGCTGTTTCTAATTCTCACAGAGTCATTAAAGTTAACAGGGAGGACATTCCTAGGAGGAATGTCAAATACGTACCCACTGCAGCCTTCTACACTTGTGGAGGCTCACACCAGGGGCACTGTTTCAGGGGCAGGAACCATGTCACTCTGTCCCCACCAGAGTCACACCAGGCTCTGCACTAGAGTGTAGAAATAGATTTCAGAAATTATATAAAAATTGTCTTCCAATGAGAAGGAATGGGGAAGATGACTATCAGCAGCAGTAAGTGTGCTGGACACCAGAAACAAGCCCTATTAGACAGCCTATCCAAAAAGACTCCCATTTGCCAAGAACTAAATAGTAGTGATATTTAGTTGTAAAGCAAGAGTTTTCCCTAATATTCTGAACTTTAATAAGTATACTAAGATTCACTAATGGTCAGGAATTTCCTTAAAACCCACTATTTTAACTTAAAGTGTAGACCAAACTAAAGTCCTACAGGCCCTTTAAGGAAAGTTGCAAAATTGGAGATCACAGAAGAAAAACTGCAGAGGTCAGACTCCAGGCTCTGGGACTGAGAAATGTGTGATTTCATCTGTATACATGAGACTCTGGTCCACGGCATGGTGCCCACATGGGTAATAGGCAGAATTCCTCTGGTTGCAGGTGATGGCAAACATCAAGCAGAGTCCAAGGGCAGAAAAAAAAACTGCTCTATTACATAATAGGTCAATATTTGGACCAATTAACCACTTGAAACCTTTCTCATCTGTGAAACGGGAAAATGCCGGTCGCTACTCGGTACTTTTATGCAGATCAATTCATACAAAATGGGTAGAGAAGTTAGTGTTTGATTTCAGAAAATGACAACATAGGCAGCGTTCATGTGTCTAGTCGGGACTCAGATGTTTGCTTGGTCCCTTGATTTAGAAAGACTTTAAGATCTCATTTGCCATTTTTTGATCTGTAAAGCTACACAGCTAAAAGCTTTCGGTATATAGAATACCAATCTTTTTAGGTGTCAGAATACCAATCTTTTGAATCTTAAGTAAGACTCTTAAACACAAGTTCCAAATGTGAACATTTCATATTGGCAGTTACTTCCAAATAAGCTGTTTTTAGAATGATTCTCCTGCCCGGTCTAGAAACTATGCAGAGAAATGCCTCCTTAGGACCCTAAACTCTAGCAACTGACTGAAATCTAAACGAAGGTTTCCTACTCTGACTTACTCCAGCGGGCTTCCTATATTACCCCTAACGACTTTTCTTTAGATGGAGTAAGGTCTCAAGAACGTAGCAGGAGTTTCTGAAAGGTTCCCAGTTACTACAATCTCTGGAGCCCTTTCAGGGAGCCACTAAGTAGGTAAGGTAGCGGGGCCAGAAATCTTCCGCTACTCTCCTCTGCTGCCCTCACCACGCCCTCTTGGTAACCTAGGTTACAGCCACGCCCTCCTCTGTAGCTGACCAATCACAAAGCTTTGCATTGCCGGACAGGGTTAACTTGGCGTGGAAACTCAGCGCAAGTCATTGGCTGTTAGGATCCGGACGGAAACGGAAGTGGTCTCGTGTTTGGAAGATGAGTTCCTCTTCTGTTGAGGATCCGAAGCCGTGAGTGAGGAAGTTCTGGGCCGGGTCTTCCGGGGGCGGAGACTAGCCTTTCAGAGCAGGAAGGATGGAGAGTGCTGGTAGGGTACCAGCTGCAGGTCAGACCCTGAGTGCTCAGAATCCCTAAGTCACCCCGACTATCTTCGGGGTCATTATGCAGCCGAGACTCTGGACGACCTCCATGTGAGGCGGCGGCGGCACCGGGTGCCTACGGGTTGGCTGGCAAGGATGCAGCCTGCACCTGCTAGCATCCGGAGCGGCCACCGCTGCCGCAGCCGCAAGCACAGAGCGACCCGAGGACGGGGCGCCAGCGGCTGGTAAATCTTTCCCTATAGGGCGTCAGTGGAGAAGACAACCGAAAAAGAGGACTTGCCAAAGACTTGGTTTAGTTCTCTAACTCGGCTGTTTCGAGAAAAATTGTTTCTGAAAATGCCTTGTGCATGTAATCGGAATAACTGGAGGAGATGGATCAGACCTCTGCTCGTATTTCTTTATGCATCGGCTCTTCTTGTTTCGGTACCGGTCTGTATTTGGGAATTCCAAAAGATGAAGGTAAGAGGGTCCTGCACCTTTACTCTTTCTTACGCTGCTTGACAGAGTTCCTTTGTCTGCCTTCTAATGCTTGATGTCTGAAAAACATTTCGTCTTTGGTCATTGAACCAACCTGTCTGGTTTTATTTAGCCGCTACAACTGGTGGTAGGTCCTTGTGGAGGAAAAAAATAGTCAATGCACCTGCTCATAATGGGTTGCTTTCCCAATGTCCATTAGTTTCCAGAAAGAACTTTATTCTTGAAATCAGATCTGCTGTGCAGACACTGGGCTTGACCAGACTAAATAAACTACCTTGAAACTACGTTCTGGATTTTATAAGCTTTTAGCCGGCTTCCTGGAACCAAAGGATTCTTGTTAAATTGACTTTGCTAATTAACTTTACGTTGAAGTTACAAGTTTTGTTTTGTTTTGTTTTTTGGTTTTTCGAGACGGGGATTCTCTGTGTAGCCCTGGCTGTCTTGGAACTCACTCGGTAGACCAGGCTGGCCTCGAACTCAGAAATCCGCCTGCCTCTGCCTCCCAAGTGCTGGGATTAAAGGCGTGCACCACCACCACCCGGCGAAGTTACAAGTTTTGTTTCTTTCTTTAGTGAGAGAAAGTCTCATGTAGATCAGGCTGTTCTGGATTTTGCTCTGTAGCCTAGGATGTTCCTTCTCCGTCCATCTTCCTAGTGCTCAGATTACAGGTGTATCCATCATTCTGCATATTCAGTGCAGGGATTGAACCCAGGGCTTTGTACATTTGAGGCAAGCATTCTACCAACCGAACTTCATCCCAGACCTGAAGTTACTCCTTAATCAAAGCAAAAATTTTCCAAACGTCCCCTGTACATTCCAGAGTAGTATTTGTTGGTGTGTTCCTAGGATGATCCAGTTGTGGAGGTCTGAAGGTGGGCAGCTTGGGAGAGTTGGTTCTCCCCTCCCATCATAATGAGTGCTGAAGATTGAGGTGAGGTCATCAGTGTTGGAGACAAGCACCTTACCTGCTGAGACATCTCTCTGGCCCACCTTGTTAATGTCATGTTGGGACATTAGTAAGGTGTGTAAGCTGGATACCTAACCTATAGCTATATCTAGAAAGTGAAAACTTAGAATGACCAATTAATAATAACCAAAAAGTACTTTTATAGAGAATCAGTTATTTTGGAAGAGTTATGGCAGGCAGACCAGGTAGATGCACCCTCCCCCGGCCCCGGTTATTTTAATCAGTGTGTCTAAACATATTTGAAGGATCTTTTTTTTTTTCACTAAACTTTTGTTGAATTTTCTAATTATAGTCCATATAGATATTTAAGAGTATTATAATATGCCATTAAATATTTCTCATTTGTTATGTTTTTAGGCTATTTGAGATTTGTCCACCCATATTTAGGTCTAGCAATCTTAATTTAAATGTAATTTCCTCACTTAGTATTCCTTGGAATCCAGTAGAGAAAGGTAAATGAAGTGTATATCATTTCTGTCTCTTAGTTGTAAGCATCAACAGTAGTCTTACAGTACCACTAACCTTTAAGGCCATTTCTAATCTGCAATGGGAACTGTTGACAGCCCAGGCCCCTCACTTCCTGATACAGATGTTTAATGGAGGACATGCAGGTAAGCATGTCAGATGATGCACTTAGACATGCAAACGTAGAACTCAGAACGGCTTAAACTCCAGATGGATGGGAATCCTGTGTAATCTCTCTGTCTGCCATAAGAAATGCCCTAAGAACCTGGGCTCTGGTGACGGCTCAGCAGGTAGAACAGTAGCCTCGAAAGCATGACCGCCTGATCCATGTCTGTAACCAGGTGTTCATGGCAAGATGGAAGAGACAGCTGCCTGCAAGCTTGCCAGCCAGCTAGCCAAAACAAGAGACCCTGCCTCAAGGTGGAAGGAGAGAGCTGACTCCCCAGTGTTGTCCCCTGACCTCCGCACTGCATACCAGCACTCACACACATAAGAGCACACATTTAATACATACATACATACATACATACGTATGTATGTGTGTGTAACATAAACAGTGCCTCAACAGGAATTTACGTTTTTATAGTCAGAAAACTATTTTGGAGTCAAATACCATGGGACTGAGTGGGGTTTCAGTTTGAGGAAGGTCTTCAGGTTGCAGACAGCCATGCTTCTGCTGAATCCTCACATGGCTGAAACATCTCTTTTTGAGATCATCCCCCCTGACACTATGACCTCATTTCAGCTACATCCCTTCCTGCCAGCCTTATCTCCAAGGATGGCCACTTATATTAGGGGTTAAGTTTCAGTAGGTGAATGAGGAGAGCCCAGCCTAGTCACTAGTGTTCAGACTTTACACAGTGTCCACAGGTAAAAGAACACTTGAGATTAAGGACAGACAGAAGGAACAGCAAGGACCTGGCACCAATATTTATAGGAATTTACAGGAAGGGTCAATGAAGTGAACACCAGATGGGGAGGGTTTGAAGGGGAACATTTGAAGTGTCCACATTTGCCACCCTGTCTGTCATTTCTCACAAGTAGGAAGACCATTGGGGAGTTTAGTGATTTTGCTGCAGTTGGAAGGGCCTAAGACAGAACAGAACTGTTTAAGTGTGAGGTAGAATGTGTGGTAGAGCCGGGGAGTTGTGGCGTACGCCTTTAATCCCAGCACTTGGGAGGCAGAGACAGGCGGATTTCTGAGTTCCAGGACAGCCTGGTCTACAGAGTGAGTTCCAGGACAGCCAGGGCTACACAGAGAAACCCTGTCTCAAAAAACCAAAAAAAAGAGAATAATCATATCTTCTTTGATTATCCTCGTGTGTGTGTGTGTGTGTGTGTGTGTGTGTGTGTGTGTGTGTAGGACTCCTCTGTGAGACAGGGTCTCAGTGTGCAGCTCTGGCTGTCCCAGAGCTCACAGGGTTCCATCTGCCTCTGCCTCCAAGGAACCTAGTGCCCACGTCTGACTTCAGAAGCCCACACTCACTTTGCATATATACATATAATTGTTTAAAAAGTAAATCTTTTTTTTTTTAAATTGTTACCAATTATTTGGGAAATAACGAAACAGTATTACTAATCAAATGAAAATTTAAGAAAAACAAATATTGATCTTTATAATTTTAATATCAAAATGGAAACAAATGTGGGTTTGCCTTTTTGTTTTGTTTTTTAAGGTCGGAATACACACAAAAGCATGGTTTATTGCGGGGATATTTCTGCTGCTGACCATCCCCGTGTCTCTGTGGGGAATCCTGCAGCACCTGGTGCATTACACTCAACCTGAACTTCAAAAACCGATAATAAGGTTGGATCGTAATATATTTGTTATTACTAGTATTGACTGACTTAATTCTTAAGCAAACATTACATTTTTTTTATGTTTTACTTTCCATAGGATCCTTTGGATGGTCCCAATATACAGCTTGGATAGTGTATGTATATTTTATTATATTTCATTAAGAATTTTATGACATTTAACTGTGCCTTCTAGAGAATGTTTAATAAGGTAATTAGCACACAATATTGGCAAGGAGAGATTAACAGTGAATTTTTTTTCACTATTTTATTTCACTTTTTTGTTTTTGTTTTATTTTGTGTTTTCAAAACAAGGTTCTGTGTAGCCTTGGCTGTCCTGGAACTTACTCTGTAAACCAGGCTGGCTTTGAGATCCAGCTACCTCTACCTCCTCTGAGTGCTGGGATTAAAGACGTACACCACTAAAACCTGGCTATTTCATATTTTTTTGAGGCAGGGCCTCACTATGTAGTTCTGGCTATCCTGGAACTCACTATATAGACCAGGTTAACCCAGAACTCACAGAGAGCCTCCTCCCTCTGTCTCCTCTAAGTGCTGGGATTAAATGTGTTCGCCAACTGGCCAAGTTTACTGTATTTTAATGTTAGTAAGAAAGGTAAAATATGATTGTGAAGAAAAATGCAAATACCTTAAGTATTTTTTAGTGTATAGCTGTTTTCATTCCTCAGTTGCTTACATTTTCAGATTAGTGGCTCTTAATCATTTAAAGAATGTAGTATTGTAAATTACCTTCAGCCCTAGGTAG
>NW_021616526.1:0-5641 GCF_004785775.1 Grammomys surdaster
GGAAAATGAATACAAATATATTTTGAAAAGGCTAAAAATATAGAAACTGTAGACATATCCATAAAATATTCCAGTTTGACATGGAAAAATTCATTAGAAAATTGAAGATGATTTAAGAAATTGAGAAAATATTGAATACTTGCATGGAAAAATATATGATAAAATTGAAGACAGTGTTTTAAAAATTAGGGATAAAAAGATGGAGATAGAAAAATGGTTGAAAAAATATAAAACCTTAGTGAAAAAGTTTTGTGTAAAATGACTCCAAATATAGGAAATAATTTTTAAATCTTTAAACTGATTTTTGAAAAATTTTAAATAATTCAATATTGATATGGAAAATATCATTAGAAAATTAATGATGATGTAAGAAAAATTTGGGAAAAAGTTGAATTTTTTTGTTTTATTTTGTTTGTTTTTATTTTTTGGAGACAGGATTTCTCTGTGTATCCCTGGCTGTCCTGGAACTCACTCTGTAGACCAGGCTGGCCTCGAACTCAGAAATCCGCCTGCCTCTGCCTCCCAAGTGCTGGGATTAAAGGCATGGGACACAACTGCCTGGCAAGTAGAATATTTTCACGGAAAACTATTTGTTGAAATTGTAGATATTGTTTAAAAAATTAGTGATAAAAATTAAGATAAATATAGATAAAAGTGGATGAAAATTACTAAAATAGTTCTTAAAATTTTTGGTTAAAATGAAGACAAATATAGAAAACGAGGATGTGGATATTGAAACTATTTGCAGAAAAATCCCTAAAAACACTTGAGATTGAATTGGAAGAATTCATTAGAAAAATTGAAGGTGATTTAAGTAAAACTACACTTTAAATTGAATATTTTCACGATTTTTCCTGAATTTCTCACTAGCTTTTTCCACAGTGTTTTCAATTTTATGAATTTTTAGCCAAGTAAATGTTCAATTTTATCATGAAAAACTGTTTTAAATCACATTCCTTTAAAAATCAAAAGTTCTCCTTATCAATTTTCGATTTTTAATGAATTTTAAGTGCAAATTTCTCCTTTTTCATGAATTTCTTTGATATCTCTTTTCTTTGATTTTTCCACAGTGTTTTGAATGTTATGAATTTTTTCCAAGTAAATGTTCAATTTTATCAGGAAAAACTGTTTTAAATCACATTCCTTTACAAATTAAATGGTCTCCTTATCAATTTTCAATTTTTTATGAATTTTAAAAGCAAATTTCTCCTTTTTAAAAAATTTCTTTGATAACTCTTTTGTTTGATTATAGCTTATTATTGACTGTGTAATTTTTCTTCAAGTTTTCACTATTTTTCCTGTTTTCTCACTAGTTTTTTCCATAGTGTTTTCAGTTTTATGAATTATTTGCCAAGTAAATGTTCAATTTTATCAGGAAAAACTGTTTTAAATCACGTTCATTTCCAAATCAAATGGCCTTCCTTATCAATTTTCTATTTTTTTTATGAATTTTCAATACAAATTTCTCCTTTTTCATAATTTTCTTTCATTTCTCTTCCGTTTGATTATAGTTCATTATTGACTGTGTAATTTTTCTTCAAGTTTTCACTATTTTTCCTGAATTTCTCATTAGTTTTTTCCACAGTGTTTTCAGTTTTATGAACTATTTGCCAAGTAAATGTTAAATTTTATCAGGAAAAAGTGTTTTAAATCACGTTCCTTTCCAAATCAAATGACCTTCCTTATCAATTTTCTATTTTTTTTATGTATTTTCAATACAAATTTCTCCTTTATCATAAATTCTTTCATTTCTCTTCTGTTTGATTATAGTTCATTATTGACTGTGCAATTTTTCTTCAAGATTTCAGTGTTTTTCCTGAATTTTTCACTAGCTTTTTCACAGTGTTTTCAATTTTATGAATTTCTTGCCAAGGAAATGTTCAATTTTATCAGGAAATACTGTTTTAAATCACATTCCTTTACAAATCAAATGTTCTCCTTATCAATTTTGCATTTTTAAAGAATTTTAAATGCAAATTTCTCCTTTTTTAAAAATTTCTTTAATATCTCTTTTGTTTGATTTTTCCACAGTGTTTTCAATTTTATGAATTATTTGCCAAGTAAATGTTCAAGTTTATTAGGAGAAACTGTTTTAAATCACATTCCTTTACAAATCTCATGGTCTCCTTATCAATTTACTATTTTTTATGAATTTTAAATGCAAATTACTCCTTTTTCATAAAGTTCTTTGATATCTCTTTTGTTTGATTTTTCCACAGTGTTTTCAATTTTATGAATTTTTGGCCAAGTAAATGTTTAATTTTATCAGGAAAAACTGTTTCAAATCACATTCCTGTACAAATCAAATGGTCTCCTAAATAATTTTGAATTTTTTATGAATTTTAAATGCAAATTTCTCCTTGTTAATAACTTTCTTTGATTTCTCTTTCGTTTGATTATACTTTATTATTGGCTTTGTAATTTTTCTTCAAGTTTTCACTATTTTTCCTGAATTTTTCACTAGCTTTTTCCACAGTGTTTTCAATTTATGAATTATTTCCCAAGAAAATGTTCAATTTTAGCAGGAAAAACTGTTTTAAATCACATTCCTTTACAAATCAAATCATCTCCTTATCAATTTTCTATTTTTTATGAATTTTAAATGTAAATTTCTCCTTTTTCATAAATTTCTTTGATATCTCTTTTGTGAGATTTTTCCACAGTGTTTTCAATTTTATGAATTTTTTGCCAAGTTAATGTTCAATTTTATCAGGAGAAACTGTTTTAAATCATATTACTTTACAAATCAAATGGTTTCCTTATCAATTTTCTATATTTTATGACTTTTAAATACAAATTTCTCCTTTTACATAAATTACTTTGATATCTCTTTTGTTTGATTTGTCCACAGTGTTTTCAATTTTATGAATTTTTGGCCAAGTAAATGATCTATTTTATCAGGAAAAACTGTTTCATATCACTTTCCTGTACAAATCAAATGGTCTCCTTATCAATTTTCTATTTTTGTGAATTTTAAATGCAAATTTCTCATTGTTCATAACATTCTTTGATTTCTTTTCCATTTGATGATACTTTATCATTGGCTTTGTAATTTTTCTTCAAGTTTTCACTATTTTTCCTGAATTTTTCAATAGCTTTTTGCACAGTGTTTACAATTTTATGAATTTTTTGCGAAGTAAATGTTCAATTTTATCAGGAAAAACTGTTTTAAGTCACATTCCTTTAGAAATCAAATGGTCTCCATATCAATTTACTATTTTTATGAATTATAATGCAAATTGCTCCTTTTTCATAAAGTTCTTTGATATCACTTTTGCTTGATTTTTCAACAGTGTTTTCAAATTTAAGAATTTTGGCCTAGTAAATGTTTAATTTTATCAGTAAAAATTGTTTTAAATCACATTACTTTACAAATCAAATGGTCTCCTTATCAATTTTATATTTTTTATGAATTTTAAATGCAAATTTCTCCTTTTTAAAAAATTTCTTTGATATCTCTTTTGTTTGATTTTTCCAGAGTGTTTTGAATTTTATGAGTTTTTTGCCAAGTAAATGTTTAATTTTATCAGGATAAATTGTTTTAAATCCCATTCCTTTTCAAATCAAATGGTTTCCTTATCAATTAACTATTTGTCATGAATTTTAAATGAATATTTCTCCTTTTACATAATTTTCTTTGATTTCTCTTCGGTTTGATCATAGTTTATTATTGACTGTGTAATTTGTCTTCAAGTTTTCACTATTTTTCCTGAAATTTTCACTAGTTTTTTCCACAGTGTTTTCAGTTTTATGAAATTTTTGTCAATTAAATGTTCAATTTTATCAGGAAAAACTGTTTTAATCACAATCCTTTACAAATCAAATGGTCTCCATATCAATTTTCAATTTTTTAGGAATTTATATGCAAATTTTCCATTTTCATAATTTTCTTGGATTTTTCTTCCGTTTGAGTATAGTTTATTATTGACTGTGTAATTTTATTCATGTTTTTGGTATTTTCCTGAATTTTTCATGAGTTTTTTCCAAAGTATTTTCAGTTTTATGAATTTTTCTCAAAGTAAATGTTCCATTTTATCAGGAAAAATTGTTTTTAATCACATTCCTTTACAACTCAAATGTTCTTCTTATCAATTTTCTATTTATTTTATGAATTTTTAAGGCAAATTTCTCCTTTTTCATAATTTTCTTTGATTTCTCTTCTGTTTGATTATAGTTTATTAATGACTGTTTAATTTTTCTTCAAGTTTTCTCTATTTTTCCTGAATATGTCACTAGTTTTTAACACAGTGTTTTCAGTTTTATGAAATTTTTGCCAAATTAATGTTCAATTTAATCAGGAAAAAATGTTTTAAATCACATTTCTTTCCAAATCAAATGGTCTCCTTATCAATTTTCTATTTATTTTATGAATTTTTAAGGCAAATTTCTCCTTTTTCATAATTTTCGTTGATTTCTCTTCTGTTTGATTATAGTTTATTATTGACTGTGTAATTTGTCTTCAAGTTTTCACTATTTTTCCTGAATATGTCACTAGTTTTTAACACAGTGTTTTCAGTTTTATGAAATTTTTGCCAAATTAATGTTCAATTTAATCAGGAAAAAATGTTTTAAATCACATTTCTTTCCAAATCAAATGGTCTCCTTATCAATTTTCCATTTATTTTATGAATTTTTAAGGCAAATTTCTCCTCTTTCATAATTTTCTTTGATTTCTCTTCTGTTTGATTATAGTTAATTATTGACTGTGTAATTTGTCTTCAGGTTTTCTCTATTTTTCCTGAAATTTTCACTAGTTTTTTCCACAGTGTTGTCAGTTTTATGAAATTTTTGTCAAGTAAATGTGCAATTTTATCACGAAGAACTGTTTTAAATCACATTTTTTTACACATCAGATGTTCTCCATCTTAATTTTTATTTTATTTGATTTTTCAAAAAAAATTTCTCCTTTTTCATAATTTTCTTTGATTTCTCTTGAGTTTAATGATAATTTATTCTTGGCTTTGTAATTTGTCTTCAAGTTTTCACTATTTTTCCTGAATTTTTAACTAGTTTTTTCAACAGTGTTTTCAGTTTAATGAAATTTTTGCCTAGTAAATGTTCAATTTTATCAGGAGAAACTGTTTTAAATCACATTCCTTTGCAAATGAAATGGTCTCCTTATCAATGTACTATTTTTCATGAATTTTAAATGCAAATTTCTCCTTTTTCATGATTTTCTTTGATTTCTGTTCCGTTTGATTATAGTTTATTATTGACTGTGTAATTTTTCTTCAAGTTTTCACTATTTTTCCTGAATTTTTCACTAGATTTTTCCCCAGTGTTTTCAGTTTTATGAATTTTTCTCAAAGTAAATGTTCAATTTTATCAGGAAAAATTGTTTTTAATCACATTCCTTTACAAATCAAGTGGTCTACTTTTCAATTTTCAATTTATTTTATGAATTATTAAGGCAAATTTCTCCTTTTTCATAATTTTCTTTGATTTCTCTTCTGTTTGATTATAGTTTATTATTGACTGTGTAATTTTTCTTCAAGTTTTCACTATTTTTCCTGAATTTTTCACTAGTTTTTTCAACACTGTTTTCAGTTTTATGAAATTTTTTCCAAGTAAATGTTCAATTTGATGAGGAAAATCTGTTTTAAATCACATTCCTTTGCAAATCAAATGGTCTCCTTTTCAA
>NW_021616527.1:0-3493 GCF_004785775.1 Grammomys surdaster
TTCGAGGAATAAAGCATACTTATGTGCCATACAGGACATTTGTCAACAGTGGGTGGGTGTGTGTGCCCAGGTGGTCCCATAAGATTATATCACTTAGGGATGTCATCACCTTATTAGCTTGTCTGAGCATACCCTATAATATCCATACTGCAAGGATTATCTCCTAACTACACAGTTCTCAGAACAGGTCCCTGTCATTATCAGTGCATGATCATATGTACAATGTTAAGAGAGAACTGAAATGAACAGAAAAGAGAAAAGGAAATATAAAACATTTTCAGCAACACTTAATACCCAGTAAAGGTAAGAAGAGAGGCGGTTCTGCTCCTGACCTCCTTTTTAGGAAGATTGAGGACTACTGGCTCAGTGAAAGTATAGAAACATGAGCACAGGTCCTGTCTGTACAGGTGGGCAAAGAATGGAAGCTACATACATGTCTAGTAGCTAGCTGCGAAAAGTAAGACTTTTAAAATGAGGGACAAAAATAAAGAATATTGGTTTTTCCTTCATAAGACTGGGTTTTTGTTGTTGTTTGTTTGTTTGTTTTTTAAGTCATGAAGGCTAGAACTTTTCAGTCAACACAAGGAAAGAAAAAAGTTAGAAAGAGGAAATTTGTAGACTAAATCTTTCAGACTAGAAAAGGGGAAATATCACAACACATTTGCCAGTGGAAGCCTTCAACTCTGGTGAGTTTAATTTTACTTGTTTATATGAGTCAACTCATAAAACATGAATCATCAAACAAAGATCCAAGACACAGAGACTAGGCGATAGCTCTGCAGGTGAGATGCTTGCTGCACAAGCCTGAGGACCACAGTTGGGATCCCTACTTCCACAGTGCTACATCTCTAGCCCCTCCTTACATCAGATATGTTAAATGTTTCCGGTGTGCCAGACATATCGGAGGAGATGCTGGATCTCACCTTCTAAAAGAAGAGTCGAAAATAAACAGCCAGTTACTGATACAGTACAATGAATGCCAAAAGGGATGCAATTCTAGGGTACCATGGCAACTTGAAAATCTACCCAAATCAGTCTCTGGAGGAAGGAAAGCATGCTGGAGAAGACATTTTAAGCAGAGCTCAAAAGCTCAGAAAGTGGTTGGCCAAGGGTGTGGTGTGATTAGCATTTTAGGAAGAGGAAAGAAGACACACAGGCTGAGAGCAAGAGGCCCTGTGAGCCTAGAGCAGACTATAACCATGTTACAGTCTTCCTATAAACCATAGCAGCAGAAGAGCACTTTGCTAGGTTCTTGTTTCTGTACCACCCTCACCCCAAGAAGTTTACAGCAAATTGACAGTTCTTGGGGTTTGGGAGGAAACCATTAACCCACACAGAACAAGATGACTACTCCATGTGTGAGGAATTTGATTTTTATTAGGTACAATCCTGTTAAATTAATCATGTGCCAAGTTTCAGACTAGTAGAATGTGAGAATGGATTTTATCCATTAGTTCATGTAAGTAATCTTAAAATTTTTCATTACATATTTAATACTGTATTTATCTTGTGTTTGTGTTTGTATTGACTAGTGTGTGGCATGGTATACATGTGGGAGTTAGGACAGCGTGTGGAAATTGATTCTTTAACTATGTTTTCTGGAGACTGAACCAAGGTCTCAGTCTTGACAGCAAGTGCCTTTAACAGCTGAGCTATCTCACTGCTCTAAAACCTTTAAAATACTTATATCTCAAGGGCTAGAAGTACAGGTCAGTGGTAAAACACTTGGTCTGACATGCCCAGGTTAGATCTCCAGCATGACAAATAATACAAATAAAGTGAAATCCTTAAATATTTACATTTTTTTCATACTAGAATATTTTCCTTCTCCCATTCCAAATAAAATCTTTCTAGAACTCTGTCATCTTAAATTTGTACTTCACTTTCTGTTGTGTATCCATCTTTCCTGCTTCTCACTCAAGTTGAAGGTGCTTACACCCCACTACACCTTCCTGCATGTGCATGTGTGTATATATGTGTATCTCTGTGTGTTTGTGTGTGTGTGTGTGAGTGCGCACATGTGCTTGTGTATATGTGTATGTACATGCGTGTTTCTGTGTGTCTGGTAGATCTAATGTTCACTGTGTTTGTTGTTTTACTACTAGGAATCAGTCCTAAGGCCTCATGTATAATAGGAAAGGATTCTTCAGCCCCAGCCCCAGCCCCAGCCCCAGCCCCAGCCCCAGCCCCAGCCCCAGCCCCAGCCCCAGCCCCAGCCCCAGCCCTATCCTGTATTTTAGACTTTTCCATGCCCCATCCTTTCTGCTTGAACAACTTTTCAAGGGTTCTGTTTACCTTTCACTGACCCTGTACCATATGTTCTTTTCCTTTCCTGCCTTTCTAAACACTCTGCTTCCTAATGTTTTCTCATATTGTGCTGATACTATGTCAATCATACCACCTCTGTGAGCTTAGAGGTTCCATAAATTAATATTCTCTCTCTCTCTCTCTCTCTCTCTCTCTCTCTCTCTCTCTCTCTCTCTCTCTCTCTCTCTCTCTCTGCTCCTGCCAAGGTTCTATAGATTTTTAAGAATAGTTGTTACCACATTTTATCTTTCTTTGATATTTGTTTTGCTTCTGCATACATAAGTTATAAAACATACTTATGAAGCAGGGAAGGTAGCTTAATTGGTAAAGTACTTGCCTTGCAAACAAGAGGACCTGAGTTGTGTCCCCAGAATCTACGTAAAAAATACCAGGCATAGTAGGATGTGTTTGTAATCCCAGAGCCAGAGAGGTGAAGTCAGGAAGATCCTTGGAACTTACTGACCAGCCAATCCTGCCTAATTGGTGAGCCCAGACCAGAGACCTTGTCTCAGAGAAGATGAAAAATGTTTCTGAGTGGGTAACACCTGAGATTGTCCTCTGGCATGCACATGCACACACATGCATATAACATTCATTAAGGTGAGGACCCCATACTTGTTTGGTGCTTATCAAGAAGGAAATGAAAGCCTTATTATTGTTTTTACATTCAGCAGGAAAACATATATAGGAAACAAAGTTAAAGACTTTGGGTTTTTCTTACTATTTTTTGTAGTGCCGGGGCTTTACAGCAGGTCTTCAACACATGCTAGGCAAACACTTTACTGCTGTGCTACCCCCAGACCTCAAGTTCTTATATAGTGTAATATTTTGTAATATCTGTGATTTCAGGTTTTCATTATGATTTGTGTTCTTGGCTCTATAACTAATGAATGCAAAGAAATTAGGCAGCACTCCCTTAAGAAATTTGAAGAACATGAAAGTAAAGTGGTTCTGAATTTGAAAAAATTGCCAATGACATATTTTAATAGTTCATAATTGCATAGATAATCCATGCTTCAATATGTTTTCACAAAATAAATAGTTTCAGTACAAACAAATGGCATTTTATTTGCAGTAGGACCACTTAATCACAATGGGCAGCTGTTTCAGAGCTATTAATACTATTTCATTGTTCATTTATTTTTATAATTAGAAGGAGTAATGAGGTAGGACACATACACTATAG
>NW_021616528.1:0-3870 GCF_004785775.1 Grammomys surdaster
GCTTCAGCACCCCAAATTTTATCAAGGAGATGGTAATGATGCAGTTACATGTAGACTGTAGAGACTCTTTCAAGGTACTTCTGTGTACCACATTCAACTGCATGGGCATTATCATTCCTCTGAAAGGTCTAACCTGAATTTTTAAATTCATTGGGCAACACTGCTTCTTGAACTCTACAGTGAGTTGAAGGCCCATGGAGAGTGAAAAATGTTCTGTCATGGATCCATATTTGGTAAGGAGAAACAGATGGGAATGACACTAAACTGAAAAGAAGACCCTAGTTCATGAGTCCAAACAGAGCAAAGTTGTCAGAAATCCCCGAGGCCTCAGGTTCCTTCAGAAAAATTTTGACAAAAGACAACTTCCAAAGCTGGCATTTTGTTTTTGAAATTAACGAAAGGCAAGTGAAGTGTAGAGAGAGGAGCAACATACTCAGGGAAGGAATTTGGGAAGGATGTGGTTCCATGCCACACAGTAAATATCAACTAAAGCACATGAACAAATTAACTTTGAAATGAGAATAGTTGGAATATTGAGTCAATGTTTGGACAATTGGGAAGACTTCATATATTGTTTGGCAAGGCTGGGGATTTAGAGACTACTTCTTGCAATTTAATCAAGGCTCTGCACCTTGATTGTCCATGGTCATAAGATACAGTGAACTGAGAACTAGCCTGAAATTCTCTTTTGATATCCTGTGACTCTTCACTCTTTGGCCAACCAAGATATAGCCGCCTTGTTCAGGAGAGAGTTATCCTATCTTTTTCCTGAGGAATGCTCATATTGATGTGGGTATGAAATATCGGTGTTCTAAGAAATTCTTTTCCCCTCATAAGATTAGAGGTCAACCTGGAAGAAATTACTGACTTATATTTGACACTTACTTGTCGTGTTTGGTTCTTTGTTCCCTAACCTCAAGCCATAGAGTTTGGCTGTGACTCAGTGGCCAATACTTGAAAGCACAGGCAAATTTTAAGGGAAGACATTAGCCCAGATGATTATGCTTACCAAAGATTTCAGCTTGGCTCCAGGTTGGCTTGCCAGATGCCTGCAAAACACCAAAAACAGACAGGGCCATCAGAAATGGTGGTGACATGCAGACTTAGACAAGATTTGAGTATGCATCTAGTTTACTGTTGGCATCACTCTTGCCAACGAAGGAGCTCAAGGTTTTTGTCTATTTCTGATCAGGGGACAAAGGGCAAGTGTATCTGGGAACTTGAGGCAAGTGCCCTTGGAGGAGTCCAAAGTGTTAAGGGACCTCCTGTAACCCTGTGCTCCTGGCTGGGCCTCAGCGTACACCTGGATGACTATTTTGATGTCATCAGCTCTCTTCATGAAATTGGGTTGTCATCACTGACCCATTTCAAGACAAAATAAAGCAACATTGTTTCTATAGCACACAAACCCAGCTCTTCCCTAGCAGGCTAACACTGTCTGAGAGCTTGAAGTGGGCACATGGAAGAGGAGAATGCTGCAGGGTAGAGATTTCTTCCATTTATGCAAGGGAAACCTTCCTTGAAGGTTTGAAGTAGGTTTTCTCTAAAGGAGGAAAGAGCATGCAATCAAGGCACTAGTATGACATTGCTTACTTAAAAAAATTAGGGTGAGATAAATTGTGTAAGAACTCTCCTGGAATATTGACACTGACCAGACTCCAGAATCAGAGAGTAATGAAAAAGTTCAAGGTCACAGAGGATAGGTCCAAGTGTTTTCCTCAAACTATATCTCTACTCCCTCTGATGAACTATAATGTCCAGCACCCAAAATTTTTCTTGTGTAGGTTACAAAGAAAGTCACTAAAAGCACAAAGTGCTATTGTATTCTAAGTCAGAATTAAATGCTTACTCTAGAACAAAAGCCAGTTCACCTATGAAATTTGCCTCACTTCTGAGGAAATGCTAGCATTCTGCTTCAGCACCCCAAATTTTATCAAGGAGATATTAATGATGTAGTTACTTGTAGACTGTAGAGACTCTTTCAAGGTACTTCTGTGTACCACATTCAACTGCATGGGCATTATCATTCCTCTGCAAGGTCTAACCTGAATTTTTAAATTCATTGGGCAACACTGGTTCTTGAACACTACAGTGAGTTGAAGGCCCATGGAGAGTGAAAAATGTCCTGTCATGGATCCATATTTGGTAAGGAGAAACACATGGGAATGACACTAAACTGAAAAGAAGACACGAGTTCATGAGTCCAAACAGAGCAAAGTTGTCAGAAATCCCCGAGGCCTCAGGTTCCTTCAGAAAAATTTTGACAAAAGACAACTTCCAAGGCTGGCATTTTGTTTTTGAAATTAACGATAGGCAAGTGAAGTGTAGAGAGAGGTGCAACATACTCAGGGAAGGAATTTGGGAAGGATGTGGTTCCATGTCAACACAGTAAATATCAACTAAACACATGAACAAATTAACTTTGAAATGAGAATAGTTGGAATATTGAGTCAATGTTTGGACAATTGGGAAGACTTCATATGTTGTTTGGCTAGGCTGGGGATTTATAGACTACTTCTTGCAATTTAATCAAGGCTCTGCACCTTGATTGTCCATGGTCTTAAGATACAGTGAACTTTGAACTAGCCTGAAATTTTCATTTGATATCCTGTGACTCCTCACTCCTTGGCCAACCAAGATAGACCGCCTTGTTCAGGAGGGAGTTATCCTCTAATTTTCCTGAGGAGTGCTCATATTGATGTGGGTATGAAATATCGGTGTTCTAGGAAATTCTTTTCCCCTCATAAGATTAGAGGTCAACATGGAAGAAATTACTGACTTATATTTGACACTTACTTGTCGTGTTTGCTTCTTTGTTCCCTAACCCCAAGCCATAGAGTTTGGCTGTGACTCAGTGGCCAATACTTGAAAGCACAGGCAAATTATAAGGGAAGACATTAGCCCAGATGATTACGCTTACCAAAGATTTCAGCTTGGCTCCAGGTGGGCTTGCCAGATGCCTGCAAAACACCAAAAACAGACAGGGCCATCAGAAATGGTGGTGACATGCAGACTTAGACAAGATTTGAGTATGCATCTAGTTTACTGTTGGCATCACTCTTGCCAACGAAGGAGCACAAGGTTTTTGTCTATTTCTGATCAGGGGACAAAGGGCAAGTGTATCTGGGAAACTGAGGCAAGTGCCTTTGGAGGAGTCCAAAGTGTTAAGGGACCTCCTGTAACCCTGTGCTCCTGGCTGGGCCTCAGCGTACACCTGGATGACTATTTTGATGTCATCAGCTCTCTTCATGAAATTGGGTGGTCATCATTGACCCATTTCAAGGCACAATAAAGCAACATTGTTTCTATAGCACACAAACCCAGCTCTTACCTAGCAGGCCAACACTGCCTGAGAACTTGAAGTGGGCACATGGAAGAGGAGAATGCTGCAGGGTAGAGCCTTCTTCCATTTATGCAAGTGAAACCTTCATTGAAGGTTTGAAGTAGGTTTTCTCTAAAGGAGGAAAGAGCATGCAATCAAGGCACTAGTATGACATTGCTTACTTAAAAAAATTAGGGTGAGATAAATTGTGTAAGAACTCTCGTGGAATATTGACACTGACCAGACTCCAGAATCAGAGAGTAATGAAAAAGTTCAAGGACACAGAGGATAGGTCCAAGTGTTTTCCTCAAACTGTATCTCTACTCCCTCTGATGAACTATAATGTCCAGCACCCAAAATTTTTCTTGTGTAGGTTACAAAGAATGTCACTAAAAGCACAAAGTGCTATTTTATTCTAAGACAGAATTAATTGCTAATTCGAGAACAAAAGCCAGTTCACCAATGAAATTTGTCTCACTTCTGAGGAAATGCCAGCATTCAGCTTCAGCACCCCAAATTTTATCAAGGAGATGGTAATGATGCAGTTA
>NW_021616529.1:0-1032 GCF_004785775.1 Grammomys surdaster
CAAAGTAAAAGTAAGATAAAATGTTCTTGGCTCAAACCAAGGACCATATACATATTCCCTAAGGAGGGCAATTTATAAGATATCCAAGGTACACAACTGAAATCTACGAGTTATAATCAAGCGAGTTAAAGACTATAAACCATGTAAATCCACTCAAAAAAGGACATAAACAAAGTGATTCTTGGGCAAGAAAATAATAGCAATTTTCTGAAGGAAATGAGGACAACAATTTTAGATGTGAAAATTGAGTTCAATAAATCATTAGAAATGCCAAAATAAATTTTTAAAAACAAAACGAAAATGTAGTAAGGTGAATAATAAAATCTCATTGAGAACCTGTGGGAAACAGATTATCACACGTGAAGCAAGGTAGAGTAGCTGGATGCTTCATTCAAAGAAAATGATGGTTTAAAACAATGTTAGGTTAAAGCACAATATTATTTACTGGTTGAAGTGGGAGGTAAAACAGAGAAACTCCTTTAGAAATCTGTGTAAATTTTTCTCAAAAGAAAAAGGGAAAGGAAATATAAACTAGATGTAGCCGGGCAGTGGTGGTACATGCCATTAAGTCCAGCATTTAGGAGGCAGAGGCAGGCGGATTTCTGAGTTCGAGGCCAGCCTGGCCTACAGAGTGAGTTCCAGGACAGCCAGAGATATACAGAGAAACCCTGTCTCAAAAAAAACTAAAAAAAAAAAAAAAACTTAAAAAAAAAAACCAACCTAGATGTAGAACTACAATACAGACTGCTCTGTTTAGCCATTTGTTCATAGATGGTTTCCTGATTGTTCTCAATAATTCTCTATGTACATCCATGTACATCTGCATATGCTGGGGAAAGGAGACTCCAGAATTACTCAAGTCTCTTTAGAGATCCTAGCTGGAAATCAACTCTTTTCATGATTATAATGAGGACCAGGATTCTCAGGTGTTTTCTGAGTTTCAAAAGCTGTTGTGGTGATTGTGACATGTTAAAATGGATTCCAGCCCTGCCTGGTCCTCTGGGCTGGAGCAGACACAGAGTCGGTCTGCTC
>NW_021616529.1:1042-7375 GCF_004785775.1 Grammomys surdaster
GACATCCAGGGCACAGCAGCTACCCAAACCCCGCCCCTCCGGAATTCTACTTCCCTTCTGCCCCTGCCTGGTCCTCTGGGCTGGAGCAGACCCAGGAGTTATTCCACCCAGGAGATTAGGAGCATAAGACCACAGAGACCTCTGGACTCTGAGGAGCTCTGCAATAAGCAAGATAACTGGAAATACAGACTCCAGTTTTACACAGTGAGGGCAGGTACCACTAGAGTTAACCAGATGGCGAAAGGCAAGCGCAAGAACATAAGCAACGGAAACCAAAGTTTCTTGGCATCATCAGTGCCCAATTCTCCCAATATAGGAAGCCCTGAACACCCCATCACACCTGAAAAGCAGGATTCAGAATTAAAATCACTTCTCATGATGATGATAGAGGATTATAAGAAGGAATTAAGTAACTCCCTTAAAGAAATACAGGAGAGTACAAGTAAACAGATAGAAGCCCTTAAAGAGGAATCACAGAAATCCCTTAAAGAAATGGAAGAAAACACAAAGAAGGAATTAAACAAAAACATTCAGGATCTGAAACTAGAAATAGAAACAATAAAGAAAGTTCAAAGGGAGACAACCATGGAGATAGAAAACCTAAGAAAGAGATCAGGAGTCACAGACGCAAGCATCACCAACCGAATACAAGAGATAGAAGAGAGAATCTCAAATGCAGAAGATACGGTGGAAAATATTGACACAGTTGTCAAAGAAAATGCAAAATGCAAAAAACTCCTAACTCAAAACATCCAGGAAATCCAGGACACAATGAGAAGACCAAACCTAAGGATAATAGGCATAGATGAGAATGAAGATTCCCAACTTAAAGGGCCAGTAAATATCTTCAACAAAATTATTGAGGAAAACTTCCCTAACCTAAAGAACAAGATGCCCATAAACATACAAGAAGCCTACAGAACACCAAATAGACTAGACCAGAAAAGAAATACCTCCCGTCACATAATAATCAAAACATCAGATGCACAAAACAAAGAAAAAATACTAAAAGCAGTAAGGGAAAAAGGTCAAGTAACATATAAAGGCAGACCTATAAGAATTACACCAGACTTCTCACCAGAGACTATAAAAGCCAGAAGAGCCTGGACTGACATCATACAGACACTAAGAGAACACAATTGCCAGCCCAGATTACTATACCCAGCAAAACTCTCAATCACTATAGATGGTGAAACCAAGATATTCCATGACAAAACCAAATTTGCACAATATCTTCCCACAAACCCAGCACTTCAAAGGATAATTGATGGAAAATGCCAACACAAGGAGGGAAACTACAACCTAGGAAAAGCAAGTAAGTAATCTTCCAACAACCCCCAAAAAAGATACAAACATAACTTTACCTCTAATAACAAAAATAACAGGAAGCAACAATCATTTTTCCTTAATATCTCTTAACATCAATGGTCTCAATTCCCCAATAAAAAGACACAGACTATCAGACTGAATACACAAACAAGACCCAGAATTTTGCTGCATACAAGAAACGCACCTCAGTGACAAAGACAGACACTACCTCAGAATAAAAGGGTGGAAAACAATTTTTCAAGCCAATGGTCCCAAGAAACAAGCTGGAGTAGCCATTCTAATATCAAATAAAATCGACTTTCATCCAAAATTAATCAAAAAAGATAAGGAAGGACACTTCATACTCATCAAAGGAAAAATCTACCAAGGTGAACTCTCAATTCTGAACATCTATGCTCCAAATGCAAGGGCACCTACATACATAAAAGAAACTTTACTAAAGCTCAAAACACACATTACACCTCACACAATAATAGTGGGGGATTTCAACACCCCACTGTCAGCAATGGACAGATCATGGAAACAGAAACTAAACAGAGACACTTTGAAATTAACAGAAGTTATGAACCAAATGGACTTAACAGACATCTATAGAACATTTCATCCTAAAACAAAAGAATATACCTTTTTCTCAGCACCTCATGGTACCTTCTCCAAAATAGACCATATAATTGGTCACAAAACAAGCCTCTGCAGATACAAAAAGATTGAAATAATCCCTTGCATCTTATCAGATCACCACGGACTAAGACTGGTCTTTAATAATGACAAAAACAATGGAAAACCCACGTACACATGGAAACTGAACAACTCTCTACTCAATGATGACTTGGTCAAGGAAGAAATAAAGAAAGAAATAAAAGACTTTTTAGAATTCAATGAAAATGAGGACACATCATACCAAAACTTGTGGGACTCCATGAAGGCAGTGCTAAGAGGAAAGCTCATAGCTCTAAGTGCCTACAAAAAGAAACTGGAAAGAGCACACACTAACAACTTGACTGCACAACTAAAAGCTCTAGAACAAAAAGAAGCAAATACACCCAGGAGGAGTAGAAGGCAGGAAATAATCAAACTCAGGGCTGAAATCAACCAAATAGAAACAGAAAGAACAATACAAAATATCAATAAAACCAGGAGTTGGTTCTTTGAGAAAATCAACAAGATAGATAAACCCTTAGCCAGATTAACCAGAGGGCACAGAGACAGTATCCAAATTAATAAAATCAGAACTGAAAAGGGAGACATAACAACAGAAACTGAAGAAATTCAAAAAATCATCAGATCCTACTACAAAGGCCTATACTCAACAAAACTGGAAAACCTGGATGAAATGGACAATTTCCTAGACAGATACCAGGTACTGAAGTTAAACCAGGAGCAGATAAACCATCTAAATAGTCCCATAACCCCTCAGGAAATAGCAGCAGTCATCAAAAGCCTCCCCACTAAAAAAAGCCCAGGACCAGATGGTTTTAGTGCTGAATTCTATCAGACCTTCAAGGAAGACCTAATACCAATTCTCTTCAAACTATTCCACAAAATAGAGACAGAAGTAACACTACCCAATTCGTTCTATGAAGCTACAATTACACTCATACCCAAACCCCACAAGGACCCGACAAAGAAAGAGAACTTCAGACCAATATCCCTTATGAACATCGATGCAAAAATACTCAATAAAATTCTAGCAAACCAAATCCAAGACCACATCAAAACAATCATCCATCATGATCAAGTAGGTTTTATCCCAGGAATGCAGGGATGGTTCAATATTCGGAAATCCATCAATGTAATCCACTATATAAACAAACTTAAAGAAAAAAAACCCATGATCATCTCACTAGATGCTGAGAAAGCATTTGACAAAATTCAACATCCCTTCATGATAAAAGTCTTGGAAAGATCAGGAATTCAAGGCTCCTACCTAAACATAGTAAAAGCAATTTACAGCAAACCAGTAGCCAACATCAAGCTAAATGGAGAGAAACTTGAAGCAATCCCACTAAGATCAGGGACTAGACAAGGTTGCCAATCTCCCCCTACCTATTCAATATAGTACTGGAAGTCTTAGCCAGAGCAATTAGACAGCAAAAAGAAGTCAAAGGGATACAAATAGGAAAGGAAGAAGTCAAAATATCGCTATTTGCAGATGATATGATAGTATACTTAAGTGACCCCCAAACTTCCACCAGAGAACTCCTAAACCTGATAAACAACTTCAGCAAAGTGGCTGGTTATAAAATCAACTCAAACAAATCAGTAGCCTTCCTCTACATGAAAGATAAACAGACTGAAAAAGAAATTAGGGAAATGACACCCTTCACAATAGTTGCCAATAATATAAAATACCTTGGTGTGAATCTAACCAAGCAAGTGAAAGACCTGTATGACAAGAACTTCAAGTCTCTGAAGAAAGAAATTGAAGAAGATTTCAGAAGATGGAAAGATCTCCCATGCTCATGGATTGGCAGGAATAATATAATAAAAATGGCCATCTTGCCAAAAGCAATCTACAGATTCAATGCAATCCCCATTAAAATCCCAACTCAATTCTTCACAGAGTTAGAAAAGGAAATTCTCAAATTCATATGGAATAGCAAAAAACCCAGGATAGCGAAAACTATTCTCAACAATAAAAGAACTTCTGGAGGAATTACCATCCCTGACCTCAAGCTGTACTACAGAGCAATAGTGATAAAAACTACCTGGTATTGGTACAGAGACAGGCAGGAAGATCAATGGAATAGAATTGAAGACCCAGAAATGAACCCACACTCCTATGGTCACTTGATCTTTGACAAAGGAGCTAAAACTGTCCAGTGGAAAAAGGACAGCATTTTCAACAAATGGTGCTGGTTCAACTGGAAGACAACATGTAGAAGAATGAAAATTGATCCATTCTTATCCCCTTGTACAAAGCTCAAGTCTATGTGGATAAAGGACCTCCACATAAAACCAGATACACTGAAACTAATAGAAGAGAAGGTGGGGAAAAGCCTCGAATACTTGGGCACAGGGGAAAAGTTCCTGAACAGAACTCCAATGGCATATGCTCTAAGATCGAGAATTGACAAATGGGACTTCATAAAATTGCAAAGTTTCTGTAAGGCAAAGGACACTGTCAATAGGACAAAACGACAACCAACAAATTGGGAAAAGATCTTTACCAATCCTTCATCTGATAGAGGGCTAATATCCAATATATACAAAGAACTCAAGAAATTAGACTCCAGACAACCAAATTACACTATTAAAAAATGGGGTATAGAGCTTAACAAAGAATTTTCAACGGAAGAAACTCGAATGGCCGAGAAGCATCTAAAGAAATGTTCAGCATCCTTAGTCGTCAGGGAAATGCAAATCAAAACAACCCTGAGATTCCATCTCACACCAGTCAGAATGGCTAAGATTAAAAACTCAGGTGATAATAGATGCTGGCGAGGGTGTGGAGAAAGAGGAACACTCCTCCATTGTTGGTGGGACTGCAAGATGGTGCAACCACTTTGGAAATCAGTCTGGCGGTTCCTCAGAAAATTGGACATAGCATTACCCGAGGATCCAGCTATACCACTCCTAGGCATATACCCAGAAGATGCTGGAACATATAACAAGGACATATGCTCAACTATGTTCATAGCAGCCTTATTTATAATAGCCAGGAGCTGGAAAGAACCCAGATGTCCTTCAACTGAGGAATGGATTCAAAAAATGTGGTATATTTACACAATGGAGTATTACTCAGCTATTAAAAACAATGAATTCGAGAGGTTCCTAGGTAAATGGATGGAACTAGAAATTATCATCCTGAGTGAGGTAAGCCAATCACAAAAGAAGATACATGGTATTCACTCACTGATTATTGGATATTAGCCTAGAACCTTGAAATGCCCAAGATGCAACTCACAGGCCACATGAAGCCCATAAAGAAGGAAAACCAAGTGAGGGTGATTCGGTCCTTCTTAGAAGGAGCAACAAAATACTCAAGGGAGCAAATATGGAGACAAAGTGAGGGACAGAAACTGAAGGAGGGGCCGTCTCAAGACCACCCCACCTGAGTATCTATCCCATGTGCAATCACCAAAGGTAGATGCTGATGTGGAAGACAGGAAGTGCATGCTGATAAAAGCCTGATATGGATATCTCCTCAGAGGCCTTCAAGAGTCAGACATATTCAGAGGCAGATGCTCACAACTAGCCATTGAACTGATCATGGGGTTCTCAATAGAGGAGTTAGAGTGAAGACTGAAGGAGCTGAAAGGGTTTGTGGCACCATGAGGAGAGCAACAATACCAACCAACCACAGCTCCCAGGGTCTAAACCACCAGCCTGGGAGCACTTAGGGGGGGATCCAGGGCTTCAGCTGAATATGTAAAAGTGGAGGGCCCTGCTGGGCATAGGTGGAAGAAGAGAACCTTGACCTCATGAAGGCTGGATGCCCCAGGGGGTGGGAATTTTGAGGGTGGGGAGGTGGGAGTGGGGGGGTGTAGATAGAGGTTACATCCACAGAGAAGAAGGAGGAGGGGCGAGGGGATTGGGGGTTCCGAGGGGGTGGTGGGGGATGGGGTAAGGGGACAACATAGGAAATGTAAATAAATCATCCAATAAAAAAAAAAGAAAAAAAAAAGAAAAAAAAAACTACAAAAAAAAAAATGGATTCCAGCTCAGCCTGGAGGTGAGAGCTCAGAAACACAAGTACAGACTTGGGGCTCTGTCCTTAAGGCAAAGGATTCTGAGGCCATGGACACCTTTCAGATAGCAGGGCTACTTGTTTTCCATTCTGATGAGTTTTATTTTTTTCCATATTATGCTTAGGAAAAAAATACTGTCACCAGCTAATAAATTCTGCATAAGTGAATAGATTAAACACAATGGTGATTAATAATGCATCTGCAATGAGTTAAGGAAAGAAATAAAAGCCTTTCCCTTAGAGGGAAACTAACTAAATGTGAGTCTTACATTGAATTCTCTACTTCCTGTTCCCTGTGCCTTCCATCCTCTGTC
>NW_021616530.1:0-3092 GCF_004785775.1 Grammomys surdaster
AAAGTCTAAAAATCCACATTGCTCCAAACAAAAACATAGTCAATCCTATCATAGCAATACTTGTGTCTGGGGTACCAAGTTCTGTCTTAGATAGAATTTCCATTGCTAAGAAGAGGCACTGTGACCAAGGAAACTGTTTTAGAGGCAAGTATTTCATTAGGCCTGGCTTACAGTTTCAAATGTTGAGTCAGTTACCATCATAGCAGGAAGAATAGGAGCATGCAGGCAGCCATGACGCTGGAGATGGAGGTCAGAGTTCTGTATCTTCATGAGAAGGCAACCAGGAAGAGACAGTCTTCCAGCCAAACAGTAGGAGTGTCTGTTTTATCCTGGTCAGATCTCCAAAGACCACCATCAGGAATTCACTTCCTTCAAGACAGTACTATCAATTCCAACAATGTTGAATATCTTAATATTGCCACTTCTTTGGTCCAAGCATATTCAAATCACAGCAGTTCATTTCTACTATGAATTCCTTCATGCATTTAAAAATGATTACGACATGCAGAGGCTTTAACACTTTGATTATTTTCAGAAGGTTTCTCTCTAGTATGTGTTCATTTTGGTATTCAGAGACTACTGTGGCATGTAAAGGATTTTCCAACTTGAGTACATTCAAAAAGTTTCTCTCCAATATGTGTTCTTCTATGTCTTTGGAAACTATAGTGATATAAGCAGGCTTTTCCATGCTCATTTCATTCATAAGATTTCTCTAAAGTGTGTATTCCTTGAAGTATTTGGAGAAGACAGTGACACCACATGCATTACACTCATAGGGCCTCTCTCCACCATGTGCTCCTTCATGTGTTTGGAGACAACTGTGATATGCAAATGCTTTCTAACATTGACTAAATTCATGAGGTTTCTCTCCTGCACATTTTCTTTTGTGTATTCAGAGATGACTGTCCTGGAAAGGCTTGACCTCATTAATGACATTCATGCAGTTTCTCTACATTATGTGTTGTTTTATGTATTGGGGGATAACTGTAACTCCCAAGAGTTTAATACACTGATTACTTTGAGAAGGTTGCTCTCTTGAAAGTGTTCTATTATGTATTTGCAGATGACAGTGAATTCACAAGGTTTTACCACAGTGATTACATTAACAGGGGTTCTCTCCAGAGTGATTATTTTGTGTCTGTAAAGAACAATGATATGCAAAGGCTGAACCACATCGATAGATTCATGTGACTTATCTATTGTATGGATCTTTTATAAGACTGCAGATGACCATGACTTGCAAATGCTTTAGAACACTGATTACATTCATAAGATTTCTCTCTATTATGTGCTGTTTTATAATAATAGAGACTACAAGGTTGTGAAAAGTCTTTAACTCATTGATTGCATTTGAGAGTTTTTTTTCCAGTGTGGGTCTTTTATGTTTTGGAAAGAAGTAGGAAGTGCAAAAGCTTTAACACACTGAATACTGTCTTAGTCAGGGTTTCTATTCTTCTACAAATATCATGCACTATAAGGAAGTTGGGAGGGAAGGGTTTAATGAGCTTACACTTCCAAGTTGCTGTTCCTCACCAAAGAAATTCAGGACTGGAATTAAGCAAGTCAAAAAGCAGAAGCTGAGCCAGAGGCCATGGAAGGATGTTATTTACTGGTTTGCTTCCCCTGGCTTGACATCACACTCCTTATTAGAGGAACAATGTGTATAGGCGAAGAGAATATGATGTCAACAGATCAAGGTTGCATAATCCCCAAAATTAACCTATATGATTCACCTGCCCAGGGAACAGGTAACTTCCTGGAATGCTGAAGTTGTATTTCTTGGAAAATAACAAAGTCCCATAGAACCCAAGACTACCATCCCAAGAATGATGAGACCCACAGTGGGCCCTCTCAAATTATCACTAATTCATAAAATGCTATACAGCTGAATCTCATGGAGGCATTTCCTCAAATGGAGCTCCTTTCTCTGTGATAACTCCAGCCCGTGTCAAGTTCCACACAAAACCAGCCAGTACAATTACATTCATAGTTCTTCTCCAACATAGGCTCTCTTATACTTTTGCAGAAATTAACTTTGTAAAAAGCCTTTTGTCACATGGATTATATTAGTAAGATTTCTCTCCAGTATGTGGTCTTCTACAGTTTTGGAGACATCTCCCTTCTAAGTAGGTTTTATCACGTTAATTACATTCTTAAGGGTTATTTGCACTATGTTTCCTTTTATGATATTGTAGAGTATGCTGTTGTGAAAATGCTTTACCACATTGAGTATGCATGAGGTTTCTCTCCAGTATGTGTTCTTTTATGATGTTGGAGATCACTCTGACGTGAAAAGGCTTAACTACATTGAATAAATTCATAAGGTTTCTCTCCAGTATGTGTTCTTTTATGATATTGGAGATTACTCTGTTGTGAAAAGACTTTACCACATTGATTACATTCATAAGGTTTCTCTCCAGTATGTGTTCTTTTATGACTTTTGAGAATACTCTGATCTGAAAATGCTTTACCACAGTGATTACATTCATAAGGTTTCTCTCCAGTATGTCTTCTTTTATGTTTTTGAAGATAACTCTGTATTGCAAAGGCTTTACCACATTGATTACATTCATAAGGTTTCTCTCCACTATGTGTTCTTTTATGACATTGGAGATTACTCTGTATTGCAAAGGCTTTACCACAATGATTACATTCATAAGGTTTCTCTCCAGTATGTGTTCTTTTATGATATTGGAGATGACTGTGTCTTGCAAAGGCTTTACCACAATGATTACATTCATAAGGTTTCTCTCCAGTATGTGTTCTTTTATGACTTTTGAGAATACTCTGATCTGAAAAGGCTTTACCACAGTGATTACATTCATAAGGTTTCTCTCCAGTATGTCTTCTTTTATGTTTTTGAAGATAACTCTGTATTGCAAAGGCTTTACCACATTGATTACATTCATAAGGTTTCTCTCCAGTATGTGTTCTTTTATGACATTGGAGATTACTCTGTATTGCAAAGGCTTTACCACAATGATTACATTCATAAGGTTTCTGTCCAGTATGTGTTCTTTTATGTCTTTTGAGAATACTCTGATCTGAAAAGGCTTTACCACATTGATTACATTCATAAGGTTTCTCTCCAG
>NW_021616530.1:3102-4427 GCF_004785775.1 Grammomys surdaster
CAGTATGTGTTCTTTTATGACATTGTAGATTACTCTGTTGTGAAAAGACTTTACCACATTGATTACATTCATAAGGTTTCTCTCCAGTATGTATTATTTTATGAATTTTGAGAGTACTGTGTTCTGAAAAGGCTTTACCACATTTATTACATTCATAAGGTTTCTCTCCAGTATGTGTTCTTTTATGATGTTGGAGATTTCTGTGACGTGAAAAGGCTTTACTACATTGATTACATTCATATGGTTTCTCTCCAGTATGTGTTCTTTTATGACTTTTGAGAGTACTCTGATCTGAAAAGGCTTTACCACAGTGATTACATTCATAAGGTTTCTCTCCAGTATGTGTTCTTTTATGACTTTTGAGAGTACTCTGATCTGAAAAGGCTTTACCACATTGATTACATTCATAAGGTTTCTCTCCAGTATGTGTTCTTTTATGACATTGGAGATTACTCTGTATTGCAAAGGCTTTACCACAATGATTACATTCATAAGGTTTCTCTCCAGTATGTGTTCTTTTATGACATTGGAGATGACTGGGTCTTGCAAAGGCTTTACCACGATGATTACATTCATAAGGTTTCTCTCCAGTATGTGTTCTTTTATGATATTGGAGATGACTGGGACTTGTAAAGGCTTTACCACACTGATTACATTCATATGGTTTCATCCTGCTATGACTTCTTACATGCCTGCAATGATAATTGGCACAAGTGAAAGCTTTACCACTTTCATTACCCTGATCATTCTTTTGGTCAATATGAATAAATTTTACATTTTGGTTTAATAGTAAAGAAGAACCATATCTTAAGATTTTACCACTTCATATGTTCATAGTGTTCTCCCCAACTCTGGCTTGATGCCTCTTTGAAAACACCTGTGATGACAGGAATATTTACTACATGGCTCACAGGTATAACATCCTTTGTCTCTATGAGATTTCTATATGATGTGTTTCATGTATCTGAAGGAAAATGCAAAAAGGAGACCTTTATTACACTGATTATATTCATAAATTTTCTCTAGTGTGAATCATCCCACATTAGCACTGTGAACCTGGAAAAACAAAAATTTACACAATTCTAGTACCCAAGGGGATATTCTGCAGTGTGACTATGGGGATGTTCCCTGTAAAGTCAGGAAACCAATTAATTACAATCTTCTACTATATTTAGAAAATCTGTCAAAGGCAAAATACTACATATCTTCTCACTGTTCTGGAGTAAAGATAGGGATGTTGCTCCTTTAAATATTCCTATGCGCACATAGTTTTTTTTTCTGACACTTGATATACACATAAAAAGAAGAAATGAAAGCTTTCCACA
>NW_021616531.1:0-10451 GCF_004785775.1 Grammomys surdaster
AAAAAATGTGGTATATTTACACAATGGAGTATTACTCAGCTATTAAAAACAATGAATTTGAGAGGTTCCTAGGTAAATGGATGGAACTAGAAATTATCATCCTGAGTGAAGTAAGCCAATCACAAAAGAACACACATGGTATTCACTCACTGATTATTGGATATTAGCCCAGAACCTTGAAATGCCCAAGATGCAACTCACAGGCCACATGAAGCTCATAAAAAAGGAAGACCAAGTGGGGGTGATTCAGTTCTTCTTGGAAGGAGCAACAAAATACTCAAGGGAGCAAATATGGAGACAAAGTGAGGGACAGAAACTGAAGGAGGGGTCGTTTCAAGACCATTCCACCTGAGTATCCATCCCATGTGCAGTCACCAAAGGTAGATGCTGATGTGGAAGTCGGGAAGTGCATGCTGATAAGAGCCTGATATGGATGTCTCCTCAGAGGTCTGCAAGAGTCTGACATATTCAGAGGCAGATGCTCACAACTAGCCATTGAACTGATCATGAGGTTCTCCATGGAGGACTTAGAGTGAGGACTGAAGGAGCTGAAAGGGTTTGTGGCACCATGAGGAGAGCAACAATACCAACCAACCACAGCTCCCAGGGTCCTAACCACCAGCCTGGGAGCACTTATGGAGGGATCCAGAGCTTCAGCTGAATATGTAAGAGTGGAGGGCCCTGCTGGGCACAGGTGGAAGATGAGATCCTTGACCTCATGAAGGCTGGACGCCCCAGGGGGTGGGAATTTTGAGGGTGGGGAAGTGGGAGTGGGGGGGGTAGGTGGGGGTTACATCCACGGAGAAGAAGGAGGAGGGGTAAGGGGATGGGGGGTTCCCGGGTGGGTGGGGGATGGGGTAAGGGGATAACATATGAAATGTAAATAAAATATCTAATAAAAAAATGTTTAAAAAAAGAAAAAAAAAGAAAGAAAAATAAAAAAAATAAAAAAAGAAATAGAAGACCTGTAGCATTTGATTCTGGCCTCTACGTGTGTATGTATGGTATACACATCTACACATAATACACACACACACACACACACACACACACACAGATATCAAACAGCCTTGCATTTTATCAAGATACTTTTTAAAACAATTTTTCAATTTTAGTGACAATAATGAAGCATATAAGAAGTTTCTAATATTTTCAAAAGATGGCTTTAGATATAGGCATACATAAAAATGCTATTCCATGCAATATAACTGCTAACAAATTGAAGAGCCAGCTTCCAAAAACAAATGTATCTCTTTCCTCTTTGCTGAAATGGTCCTTTTAAAACTAGTAACAGAGCATGGATAATCTGAAAATTAGATAATCCATTATAGTACAATCACGAAATGAGTGTATAAGCAAATACTGAAGATTTTATACATCATTACCCATCAAAGCTCTTATTCTTTGAGCTTTTAAGTATATGAGCTCTCTTCTAAACACACACTCCAGGAAGGTACAGACTCCCATGAGAATCCTGTAAATACTCCTCACAGAAGCCAAGAGAGAAGGTTACAAGAAACTTATTTCTATGACTGAAAGAGAGAGCTGAGGGTACCACAGTCAGCTGTAAAGGGCACCTTAGTGGTCATCACTACACACAGCAAGCTGCTGTCCTGCCTCAACTTATTATCAAATTTGTGTTTTAGAACTTGGTCTGTGATGTAGCTCACGGTATACCAGTCTGCACTTGTATTCATCTGTCGCATGATGGGTTTCATCTGAAGATCTTGCCAGACTGTAGGTTATCTCTTAGTAGTATTCAAATATGGAAGGGGCTTAGACCTTTTTAATGGGTTCTTAGATATTTTGGGCAGACTTGCCTGTCCTCTTTTATCCTCAGGTTCAGTCATGTTTACTCTCAAACATTTGTGCAGCTGAGTTAGCCTCTTACCTTCCTAGCCTGTCCATACGATAACTGGTTGGTGTTGATTTTACAAAACTATGGGGCTTAGCAGTGGCTGAGTTGGTAAAATGGGCTCACACACCAGTGTGATGACTTAAGTTTGATTCCCAGCACCTGTGTTAAGAAAAAGCAGGGTACATCAGCACGCACTGGTAACTTTAACAATGGGGAGGCAGAGGATCATTGAAGTTCACCGGACAGCTAGTCTGAGTCAGTGGGCCCCAGCATCAGTGAGAGATCCTGTCTTAGAAAAGCAAGATAGAGAGAAATTCAGAAAGATACCTGACATGAGATATAGAGAAAGAGAGAGAAGAGAGATGGAGACAGACAGACAGACAGACACACACACACACACACACAGGGCAGGGAGGTGGGGGGGGAAGAGAGAGAGAGAAAGAGAGAGAGAGAGAGAATGCAATAATGATTTTAGGATTTCAGTGTTACTGAGTTATAGCCAGAGCATCATTTTTTGCTCAAATTATGTAAGGAAGTCTGAAGTTATCTTTGTACTTATTTCCAGCCCATTCTTCCCATATTACCATAATGAAAAAAACAAATAAAAATATTGGCATTTTATTCAAAAACATTAAGTAATATATCAACAATATAGAGACAGACAGATGATAGATGATAGATAGATAGATAGATAGATAGATAGATAGATAGATAGATAGATAGATGGGATAGATATGATAGATTAGATTAGATAGATTTTACCCATGTATTCTACTCTCTAAACTTTTAAGTTTATGGTACCCTTGACCTTAGGAAATATATGAACAAACATTTGATTTTGAGCTCTGGACAATTGCAAACCATACCTTTTAGGAGGAATCCTATGCCATCAGTGCATGGGGCCAGGAGAGGCAGTTATATCAACTGGCTGGCTAGTTTTATATCAACACAAGCCACTCTCTTATGCTGACATATGAACTTGGTACTGTAAGAGTCACCCAGGTAGTACTGGTTTTGATGGCATGAAAGGGTCAAGGAGAGAAATTAAGGTTTGGCACCATGAAAGAGACCAAGAATGGCTACTAGCAAAAGTGCAGCCCAGCTGCAGAAAGAAACCCCAATATTTTGGAGGCACCAGTACGATGGGAGGACCACCAAGAACAGCAGCAGCAGTGGACTGAAGCCTGCTGGAGCCTAGAAGAGAAGCTATGCGTGCTGCAGAGGGTGTAGCTGGAGAAGTGACCTAAACTTTTCCGAGGAACCAAGAAGTTGTGAGTAGATCACAGATATTAATGTATGATATTTAGGGTGAACAAAAAAACAAAGAAAAGTTGTGGTTTACCAATGAGATATTTGTGTGTTAAGTTGACAAGGATTTAGCTGTGCTGCCTAGTTTTACTTGACACAAACTAGAATCATTTGAGAAGAGCCTTGTACTGGCTGGTTTGTTTTTGTGTCAACTTGACACAAGCTGGAGTTATCACAGAGAAAGCAGCCTCCCTTGAGGAAATGCCTTCATGAGATCCAGCTGTAAGCCATTTTCTCAATTAGTGATCAAGGATAGGAGAGGCCATTGTGGGTAGTGCCATCCCTGGGCTGGTAGTCTTGGGTTCTATAAGAAAGCAGGCTGAGCAAGGAAGGGGAAGGAAGCCAATAAGCAGCATCCCTCCATGATCTCTGCATCAGCTCCTGCTTCCTGACTGGCTTAGAGTTCCAGTTCTGACTTCCTTTGATGATGAACAGCAATGTAGAAGTGTAAGCTGAATAAACCCTTTCCTCCCCAACTTGCTTCTTGGTCGAGATATTTTTGTGCAGGAATAGAAACCCTGAGACAAGCCTCAACAAGTCTAAGAAAATACCTCCATTAAGTTAGGTAAGCTTGTAGGGCATTTTTCTTTCTTTTCTTTTCTTTCTTTCTTTCTTTCTTTTTTTTTTTTTTTTATTTTTTTTTTTTTTTATCTTTTTTTTTTTTAATATATATATATTTTTTTATTTTCTTTTTTTTTTGAACATGAAATGCTTTTTTATAGCATGTTTTACAAGGGGAGGGGGTAAGAGGGTCCAGGTGGTGGAAAAGTACAAAATCTTCTTGGCCTGTGCCTTGAAACATGTCATGGTCTATATGGTACACTGCCTTGAATTATGATCTACCTGCAGTTCTTCAGAAGATATGGTACACTGCTTGAGTTATGGTCTCCCTGCTATTCTTAAGAAGACATGGTACTCTGCTTTGAGTCTATCTGCAGTTGCTAAGCAGGATCTTGCAGCTGCCAAGCTTCAGAGGACATTATGCAGGTGGGGAAAGGTAGGGGGTAAGGGTAAGGGCGAGGGTCCTGGCTTCTGGCATCTCCCCCTTCTCTGTTTAGTTAGAGAAGGCGTCTTATGTTCAATCCCAACTATGTGAGTTTTGAATTTGGATGTCTAATTATGGGGGGTCTTAGACAAGTTCACAACCCCAAAACACTGATGTGAGACAAGTCACATCGATGGTCGAAGGCTTTAGGCTGTCGACGATGGGCAACGTCAAGGGACTCTGATGTGGGTGAAAGGAGGGTGAGAGCCCTGTCTTAGGCCATGTAGGCTGCATCCACTCCCAGCACCACGCACTCCTTTTCGGCTGCATTGGGTGGGCCCCTGGGAAGTGGACCTACAATAATCCCGTCATTGGGCTAACTCACAGCCATCCTAGTCTCTTGTATATGTTCAAGTTACCAACCATTTGTCAGTTTGGGGTGTAATATTGTCATAAAGGAAGGCTCCCCAATGTTAGCGGCCATATCAAGGGTGGCCTTGGTTTAGGAAAAAGCCAATTTTTGTTGTGGTGATCAAGAGGCCAAGCTCTCTAGCGAGAGAAATGAGGGCAAAGCCAGGCATACCAGGTACCCTTCTGGAGGGCGTGGAAGTCTAGGGGTCGACCATAGGGGGAGGCAGGGGAGCTGACAGCTGTGTCAGTCTCCTGCGGAGTCACTTCTGGATCCTCTGCAATTTTCAGCTGATGGTAATGAACTTCAACTGCCTTCTTGATGGCAGCATCAACCTGGTTCCGTGGACGACAGGTCACGGGCGATGATCTCTGTCTTGCTCAATCTTGATGTCGTGCGCACATCCTCTCAATGAGGGTCCGTCCGGATGGGTACTTGCCTCGAGCCCCACGTCTGGGTGCTACTTGACCCGACCGGCGGGTCCTGGTTATTCGTGGGGGCGAGGAGGACTGCAACCTGCTATTCTTCAGAAGATATGGTACACTGCTTGAGTTATGGTCTCCCTGCTATTCTTCAGATGATATGGTACACTGCTTTGAGTCTATCTGCAGTTGCCAAGCAGGATCTTGCAGTTGCCCAGCTTCAGGGGACCTTGTGCAGGTGGGAAAAGGTAGGGGGTGAGGGTAAGGGCGAGGCTCCTGGCTTCTGGTCCATCTGGGTTAGAACTTCTAATAGCAGGCATCACGGGTGATTCAATTTTACCTGGAAAGAAAAAAGAAGGGGATTCTCAGGGAGATTTCTCTTCCCTGGATGTAAATTGTTATTCATCGTATTTATGATTGGGCCTGGCTTTGTGAGGGTATCTATTTTTTTCATTAATATTTGTGGTAGCCGGTTAGCTGTGCCTTCTGTGGTATTGGGCAGGCATATCAGTCCTCGGCTCCATAAGGGAACTGGGACTGGGGCATTCCCTTTATGGGTATGAGGGTCCTTCCCCATATCTGTGGCAAAGTTTTGTTGGTCTTGGTGGTGCCTGAGGTCACCAACATGGTCAGCAAGAGATTTGCCATGAGCTTTCAGCTTTAGAGAGAGAAAAGTGAACAAGGCATGATGGAGAGTATTTCAGGGGGACTCCTTCTGAGGGGGTACCGTTCCCCCTCTTTTGTTTTTAAAGCCAATTTTTCAGAGTTCTTGTAAAATCAGGGCAGAAGCGCCAACAGTTGCTCCTTCCACACTCAGAGAGTCATGAAGGCCTTATTTAAGGATATATAAATCTATATTAATAATCTTTTGTCAAAGGACTTTTATAGCTCCACTGACAATTAATCAGACTATATGATATATCGATTAGAAATAGCTTTTTTTACTTTTTGTGAGATTACCTCTCTTTTGTCAATTAACTGTTGAGGAAGTTAGGGTTTACCTCTCTCTTGAGAATATTGAACAGAGATTTAAATTCTTTTGTGGAGAGCTTAAAATAGTATCTTAGCCAATTTGCATCTCCTAGAAACTTTTGAAATTAATTTAAAATAAATAGACTCCCTTTTTTTTTAAATTCTTTATCTGTGTGGGGTTTTTATTGGGTATTATACGTATTTACCTTTCAATGTTGTCTCCTTTCTCATTCTCCCCCCAAATCCCTTATCCCCTACCCCTTCCTCCTAATTTTTGTGATGGTGTGCTCCAAACAACCTCCCAGTCCCATCTCCCTGCTCTCGAATTCCAACACAGTAGGGGATCCAAACTTTTGGGGACCTTGGCCCTCCACTTTCACTGGAGTCTAACAAGGTCACCCTCAATTCCCTATACAGGTGCGTGAGTCCCTCCCTTTGTGCTCTCTGGTTGGTGGTTTAGACTTTGGGAGTTCTGGTTGAAACTTTTGATGCTCCTTCTAAAAAGGACCAACGCATTCATACTTTGGTCTTCCTTCTTCTATGTGAGTTTTATGTGGTCTATATGAAGATTCTTAGAAATTGTGAGCTTTTGGGCTAATATCCACTTATCAGTGAGTGCATACCATGTATGTTCCTTTGAGATTGGGTCATCTCACTCAAGATGATATTTTCCAGCTCCATCCATTTGCCTAGGAATTTTGTGAACTGATTGTTTTTAATAGCTGAGTAGTACTCCATTGTATAAATGTACCACATTTTCTGCATCCATTCTTCTGTTGAAGGGCATCTGGGTTCTTTCCAACTTCTGGCTATTATAAATAAGGCTGCTATGAACATGGTGGAGCATGTGTCCCTGTTGTATGTTGAAACTTCTTTTGGGTATATGCCCAGGAGTGGTATAGCTGGGTCCCTGGGTAACGCTATGTTCAATTTTCTGAGATACCGCCAGACTGCCTTCCATAGTGGTTGTACCAGTTTACAATCCCACCAACAGTGGAGGAGTGTTCCTCTTTCTCCACATCCTCGCCAACATGTACTGTCACCTGTGTTTTTGATCTTAGCCATTCTGACTGGTGTGAGGTGGAATCTCAGTGTTGTTTTCATTTGCATTTCCCTGATAACTAGGGATGCTGAACACTTCTTTAGGTGCTTCTCAACCATTCGAGCTTCCTCAGTTGAGAATTCTTTGTTCAGGTCTGTGCTCCATTTTTTAATAGGGTTCTTTGATTGTCTAGAGTCTAATTTCTTCAGTTCTTTGTATATCTTGGATATTAGCCCTTTATCAGATGTAGGGTTGGTGAATATCTTTTCCCAATCTGTTGGTTGCCGCTCTGTCCTACTGACTGTGTCCTTTGCTTTACAGAAGCTTTGCAGCTTTATGAGGTCCCATTTGTCAATTTTTGGTCTTAGAGCACAGGCCATTGGCGTTCTGTTCAGGAACTTTTTCCCTGTGCCTATGTATTCCAGGCTTTTTCCCAGTTTCTCTTCTATTAGTTTCAGTGTGGCTGGTTTTAGGTGGAGGTCCTTAATCCACTTGGAATTGAGCTTTGTACAAGGAGATAAGTATGGATCAATTTTCATTTTTCTACATGCTGACCACCAGTTTGACCAGCACCATTTGTTGAAAATGCTATCTTTTTTCCATTCGATGGTTTTAGCCCCTTTGTCAAAGATTAAGTTGCCATAGGTATGGGGGTTCATTTCTGGGTCTTCTATTCTATTCCACTGATCCTCCTGCCTGTCTCTGTTCCAATACCATGCAGTTTTTATCACTATTGCTTTGTAGTACAGCTTGAAGTCGGGGATGGTGATTCCTCCAGAAGTTCTTTTATTGCTGAGAGTAGTTTTCGCAATCCTGGGTTTTTTGTTATTCCAAATAAATTTTAAGATTGCTCTTTCTATCTCTGAGAAGAATTGAGTGGGAATTTTGATGGGGATTGCATTAAATCTGTAGATGGCTTTTGGCAAAATAGCCATTTTTACTATATTAATCCTTCCAATCCATGAGCATGGGAGATCTTTCCATCTTCTGAGATCGGCTTCAATTTCTTTCTTCAGGGGAATGAAGTTCTTGTCATACAGGTCTTTTACTTGCTTGGTTAGGTTCACACCAAGGTATTTTATATTATCTGTGACTATTTTGAAGGGTGTCATTTCCATAATTTCTTTCTCAGCCAGTTTATCTTTTGAGTAGAGGAAGGCTACTGATTTGCTTGAGTTAATTTTATATCCAGCCACTTTGCTAAAGTTGTTTATCAGGTTTAGGAGTTCTCTGGTGGAAGTTTTGGGGTCACTTAAGTATACTATCATATCATCTGCAAATAGTGAGATTTTGACTTCTTCCTTTCCAATTTGTATCCCTTTGACCTCCTTGTGTTGCCTAATTGCTCTGGCTAGGACTTCCAATACTATATTAAATAAGTAGGGGGAGAGTGGGCAGCCTTGCCTAGTCCCTGATTTTAGTGGGATTGCTTCAAGTTTCTCTCCATTTAGTTTAATGCTGGCTACTGGTTTGCTGTAAATTGCTTTTACTATGTTTAGGTATGGACCTTGAATTCCTGACCTTTCCAAGACTTTTATCATGAAGGGGTGTTGAATTTTGTCAAATGCTTTCTCAGCATCTAGTGAGATGATCATGTGGTTTTTTTCTTTGAGTTTGTTTATATAATGGATTACATTGATGGATTTCCGAATATTGAACCAACCCTGCATTCCTGGGATGAAGCCAACTTGATCGTGATGGATAATTGTTTTGATGTGTTCTTGAATTCGGTTCGCTAGAATTTTATTGAGTAATTTTGCATCAATGTTCATAAGGGAGATTGGCCTGAAGTTCTCTTTCTTTGTTGGGTCTTTGTGTGGCTTAGGTATGAGTGTAATTGTGGCTTCAAAGAATGAGTTGGGTAGTGTACCTTCTGTTTCTATTTTGTGGAATAGTTTGAAAAGGATTGGGATTAGGTCTTCCTTGAAGGTCTGATAGAATTCTGCACTAAAACCGTCTGGTCCCGGGCTTTTCTTTGTAGGGAGACTTTTAATGACTGCTTCTATTTCTTTTGGGGTTATGGGACTGTTTAGATGGTTTATCTGGTCCTGATTTAACATTGGCAACTGGTATTTGTCTAGGAAATTGTCCATTTCATCCAAATTTTCCAATTTTGTTGAATATAGGCTTTTGTAGTAGGATCTGATGATTTTTTTAATTTCCTCAGTTTCTGTTGTTATGTCCCCCTTTTGAGTTCTGATTTTATTAATTTGGATACTGTCTCTCTGCCCTCTGATTAGTCTAGCTAAGGGTTTATCTATCTTGTTGATTTTCTCAAAGAACCAGCTCCTGGTTTTATTGATTCTTTGGATAGTTCTTTTTGTTTCAATTTGGTTGATTTCAGCCCTGAGTTTAATTATTTCCTGCCTTCTACTCCTCTTGGGTGTATTAGCTTCTTTTTGTTCTAGGTCTTTCAGGTGCTCTGTCAAGCTGTTAGTGTATGCTCCCTCCAGTTTCTTTTTGTAGGCACTTAGAGCTATGAATTTTCCTCTTAGCACTGCTTTCATTGTATCCCATAAATTTTGGTATGATGTGTTATCATTTTCATTAAATTCTAAAAAGTTTTTAATTTCTTTCTTTATTTCTTCCCTTACCTGATTATCAAGGAGTAGGGTGTTGTTCAGTTTCCATGTAAATGTGGGCTTTCCATTCTCTTTGTCATTTTTGAAGACCAGCCTTAGACCATGGTGATCTGATAGGATGCAGGGAATTATTTCAATTTTCTTATATCTGTTGAGGCCTGTCTTGTGCCCAATTATATGGTCTATTTTGGAGAAGGTACCATGAGGTGCTGAGAAAAAGGTATATTCTTTTGCTTTAGGGTGAAATGTTCTATAGATATCTGTTAAGTCCATTTGGTTCATAACTTCTGTTAGTTTTACTGTATCTCTATTTAGTTTCTGTTTCCATGATTTATCAATTGCTGAGAGTGGGGTGTTGAAGTCTCCCACTATTATTATGTGAGGTGCAATGTGTGTTTTGAGCTTTAGTAAGGTTTCTTTTATGAAATTCGATGCTCTTGTATTTGGCGCATAGATATTCAGAATTGAGAGTTCATGTTGGTTGACTTTTCCTTTGACAAGTATGAAATGCCCTTCCTTATCCTTTTTGATAGTTTTAAGTTGAAAGTTGATTTTATTCGATATTAGAATGGCTACTCCCGCTTGTTTCTTAGTGCCATTTGCTTGAAAAATTGTTTTCCAACCTTTTACTCTAAGGTAGTGTCTGTCTTTGTCACTGAGGTGGGTTTCCTGTAAGCAGCAAAAAGCTGGGTCCTGTTTGCGTATCCAGTCCATTAGCCTATGCCTTTTTATTGGGGAATTGAGTCCATTGATGTTAAGAGATATTAAGGAGAGGGTGTTCTTGCTTCCTGTCATTTTTGCTAATAGTGGAGACATCATTTGTGTGGTTATCTTCTTTTGGGTTTGATGGAAAAGGATTATTTTCTTGCTCTT
>NW_021616532.1:0-5366 GCF_004785775.1 Grammomys surdaster
TGTGGGTTCATTTCTGGGTCTTCAATTCTATTCCATTGATCTTCCTGTCTGTCTCTGTACCAATACCAGGTAGTTTTTATCACTATTGCTCTGTAGTACAGCTTGAGGTCAGGGATGGTGATTCCTCCCGAAGTTCTTTTATTGTTGAGAATAGTTTTCGCTATCCTGGGTTTTTTCTTATTCCATATGAATTTGAGAATTTCCTTTTCTAACTCTGTGAAGAATTGAGTTGGGATTTTAATGGGGATTGCATTGAATCTGTAGATTGCTTTTGGGAAGATGGCCATTTTTATTATATTAATCCTGCCAATCCATGAGCATGGGAGATCTTACCATCTTCTGAGATCTTCTTCAATTTCTTTCTTCAGAGACTTGAAGTTCTTGTCATACAGGTCTTTCACTTGCTTGGTTAGATTCACCACAAGGTATTTTAAATTATTGGCAACTATTGTGAAGGGTGTCATTTCCCTAATTTCTTTTTCAGTCTGTTTATCTTTCATGTAGAGGAAGGCTACTGATTTGTTTGAGTTGATTTTATAACCAGCCACTTTGCTGAAGTTGTTTATCAGGTTTAGGAGTTCTCTGGTGGAAGTTTGGGGGTCACTTAAGTATACTATCATATCATCTGCAAATAGCGATATTTTGATTTCTTCCTTTCCTATTTGTATCCCTTTGACTTCTTTTTGTTGTCTAATTGCTCTGGCTAAGACTTCCAGTACTATATTGAATAGGTAGGGGGAGAGTGGGCAGCCTTGTCTAGTCCCTGATCTTAGTGGGATTGCTTCAAGTTTCTCTCCATTTAGCTTGATGTTGGCTACTGGTTTGCTGTAAATTGCTTTTACTATGTTTAGGTAGGGGCCTTGAATTCCTGATCTTTCCAAGACTTTCATCATAAAGGGATGTTGAATTTTGTCAAATGTTTTCTCAGCATCTAGTGAGATGATCATGTGGTTTTTTTCTTTAAGTTTGTTTATATAGTGGATTACATTGATGGATTTCCGAATATTGAACCATCCCTGCATTCCTGGGATAAAACCTACTTGATCATGATGGATGATTGTTTTGATGTGGTCTTGGATTCGGTTTGCTAGAATTTTATTGAGTATTTTTGCATCGATGTTCATAAGGGAGATTGGTCTGAAGTTCTCTTTCTTTGTCGGGTCCTTGTGGGGTTTGGGTATGAGTGTAATTGTAGCTTCATAGAACGAATTGGGTAGTGTTCCTTCTGTCTCTATTTTGTGGAATAGTTTGAAGAGAATTGGTATTAGGTCTTCCTTGAAGGTCTGATAGAATTCAGCACTAAAACCATCTGGTCCTGGGCTTTTTTTAGTGGGGAGACTTTTAATGACTGCTGCTATTTCCTGAGGGGTTATGGGACTATTTAGATGGTTTATCTGCTCCTGGTTTAACTTTGGTACCTGGTATCTGTCTAGGAAATTGTCCATTTCATCCAGGTTTTCCAGTTTTGTTGAGTATAGGCCTTTGTAGTAGGATCTGATGATTTTTTGAATTTCTTCAGTTTCTGTTGTTATGTCTCCCTTTTCAGTTCTGATTTTATTAATTTGGATACTGTCTCTGTGCCCTCTGGTTAATCTGGCTAAGGGTTTATCTATCTTGTTGATTTTCTCAAAGAACCAACTCCTGGTTTTATTGATATTTTGTATTGTTCTTTCTGTTTCTATTTGGTTGATTTCAGCCCTGAGTTTGATTATTTCCTGCCTTCTACTCCTCCTGGGTGTATTTGCTTCTTTTTGTTCTAGGGCTTTTAGTTGTGCAGTCAACTTGTTAGTGTGTGCTCTTTCCAGTTTCTTTTTGTAGGCACTTAGAGCTATGAGTTTTCCTCTTAGCACTGCCTTCATGGAGTCCCACAAGTTTTGGTATGATGTGTCCTCATTTTCATTGAATTCTAAAACGTATTTAATTTCTTTCTTTATTTCTTCCTTGAGCAAGTCATCATTGAGTAGAGAGTTGTTCAGTTTCCATGTGCACATGGGTTTTCCATTGGTTTTGTCATTATTAAAGACCAGTCTTATTCCGTGGTGATCTGATAAGACGCAAGGGATTATTTCAATCTTTTTGTATCTGTAGAGGCTTGTTTTGTGACCAATTATATGGTCTATTTTGGAGAAGGTACCATGAGGTGCTGAGAAAAAGGTATATTCTTTTGTTTTAGGATGAAATGTTCTATAGATGTCTGTTAAGTCCATTCGGTTCATAACTTCTGTTAATGTCAAAGTGTCTCGGTTTAGTTTCTGTTTCCATGATCTGTCCATTGCTGAGAGTGGGGTGTTGAAATCCCCCACTATTATTGTGTGAGGTGTAATGTGTGTTTTGAGCTTTAGTAAAGTTTCTTTTATGTATGTAGGTGCCCTTGCATTTGGGGCATAGATGTTCAGAATTGAGAGTTCACCTTGGTAGATTTTTCCTTTGATGAGTATGAAGTGTCCTTCCTTATCTTTTTTGATTAATTTTGGATGGAAGTCGATTTTATTTGATATTAGAATGGCTACTCCAGCTTGTTTCTTGGGACCATTGGCTTGGAAAATTGTTTTCCACCCTTTTATTCTGAGGTAGTGTCTGTTTTTGTCACTGTGGTGCGTTTCTTGTATGCAGCAAAATTCTGGGTCTTGTTTGTGTATCCAGTCTGCTAGTCTGCGTCTTTTTATTGGGGAATTGAGACCATTGATGTTAAGAGATATTAAGGAAAAATGATTGTGGCTATTGTTATTTTTGTTATTAGAGGCAAAGTTATGTTTGTATAGTCATCTTCTTTTGGGGTTGTTGGAAGATTACTTCCTTGCTTTTTCTAGGTTGTAGTTTCCCGCCTTGTGTTGGCGTTTTCCATCTATTTTCCTTTGAAGTGCTGGGTTTGTGGGAAGATATTGTGCAAATTTGGTTTTGTCATGGAATATCTTGGTTTCACCATCTATATTGATTGAGAGTTTTGCTGGGTATAGTAATCTGGGCTGGCAATTGTGTTCTCTTAGGGTCTGTATGATGTCCGTCAAGGCTCTTCTGGCTTTTATAGTCTCTGGTGAGAAGTCTGGTGTAATTCTTATAGGTCTGCCTTTATATGTTACTTGACCTTTTTCCCTTACTGCTTTTAGTATTTTTTCTTTGTTTTGTGCATCTGATGTTTTGATTATTATGTGACGGGAGGTATTTCTTTTCTGGTCTAGTCTATTTGGTGTTCTGTAGGCTTCTTGTATGTTTATGGGCATCTTGTTCTTTAGGTTAGGGAAGTTTTCCTCAATGATTTTGTTGAAGATATTTACTGGCCCTTTAAGTTGGGAATCTTCATTCTCATCTATACCTATTATCCTTAGGTTTGGTCTTCTCATTGTGTCCTGGATTTCCTGGATGTTTTGAGTTAGGAGTTTTTTGCAATTTGCATTTTCTTTGACAACTGTGTCAATATTTTCCACCGTATCTTCTGCATTTGAGATTCTCTCTTCTATCTCTTGTATTCGGTTGGTGATGCTTGCGTCTGTGACTCCTGATCTCTTTCTTAGGTTTTCTATCTCCATGGTTGTCTCCCTTTGAACTTTCTTTATTGTTTCTATTTCCAGTTTCAGATCCTGAATGTTTTTGTTTAATTCCTTCTTTGTGTTTTCTTGCATTTCTTTAAGGGATTTCTGTGATTCCTCTTTAAGGGCTTCTATCTGTTTACTTGTACTCTCCTGTATTTCTTTAAGGGAGTTACTTAATTCCTTCTTATATTCCTCTATCATCATCATGAGAAGTGATTTTAATTCTGAATCCTGCTTTTCAGGAGTGATGGGGTGTTCAGGGCTTGCTATACTGGGAGAACTGGGCAGTGATGATGCCAAGAAACTTTGGTTTCTGTTGCTTATGTACTTGCGCTTGCCTTTTGCCATCTGGGTAACTCTAGTGGTATCTGCCCTCACTGTGTAAGATTGGAATCTGTATTTCCAGTTATCTTGCTTATTGCAGAGCTCCTCGGAGTCCAGAGGTCTCTGTGGTCTTATGCCCCTAATCTCCTGGGTGGAAGAACTCCTGGGACTCAGGCCACCTCTTGGATCTGGAAATCCTTCTGCTCTGAGTGCAGTGGCTCCTTGGCTGCTCTGAGTGCAGTGGGTCCTCGATGACTCAGGATTCAGTTTCTCCACAGGACAGGAGCAGACCAACTCTGTGTCAGCTGCTCTGAGTGTAGTGGCTCCAGCTGCTCTGAGTGCAGTGGGTCCCCGATGACTCAGGATTTCGTTTCAGCTGCTTTGAGTGCAGTGGCTCCTGGATGACTCAGGATTCCGTTTCTCCACAGGACAGGAGCAGACTGACTCTGTGTCTGCTCCAGCCCAAGGGACCTGGCAGGGGCCGAAGGGAAGTGGAATTCCGGAGGGGCGGGGTTTGGGTAGCTGCTGTGCCCTGACTGTCCCTGGCTCCCAGATGTATCTCTGGGGCTTAGGGAGTGAGATGGAGTTCTTACCAGCTGCTCTGAGTGCAGTGGCTCCTGGATGACTCAGGATTCAGTTTCTCCACAGGATAGGAGCAGACTGACTCTGTGTCTTCTCCAGCCCAAGGGACCAGGCAGGGGCCGAAGGGAAGTGGAATTCTGGAGGGGTGGGGTTTGGGTAGCTGCTGTGCCCTGACTGTCCCTGGCTCCCAGATGTATCTCTGTGGCTTAGGGAGTGAGATGGAGTTCTTACCGGCTGCTCTGAGTGCAGTAGCTCCTGGATGACTCAGGATTCAGTTTCTCCACAGGATAGGAGCAGACTGACTCTGTGTCTGCTCCAGCCCAGAGGACCAGGCAGGGGCGGAAGGGAAGTGGAATTCCGGAGGGGCAGGGTTTGGGGAGCTGCTGTGCCCTGGATGTCCCTGGCTCCCCGATCTATCTCTGGGGTTTAGGGAGTGAGATGGAGTTCTTACCAGCTGCTCTGAGTGCAGTGGCTCCTGGATGACTCATGATTCCGTTTCTCCACAGGACAGGAGCAGACCGACTCTGGGTCTGCTCCAGCCCAAGGGACCAGGCAGGGGCCGAAGGAGGGGCCGTCTGAAGACCTCTCCACCTGAGTATCCATCCCATGTGCAGTCACCAAAGGTAGATTCTGATGTGGAAGTCAGGAAGTACATGCTGATAAGAGCCTGATATGGATGTCTCCTCAGAGGTCTTCAAGAGTCTGACATTTTCAGAGGCAGATGCTCACAACTAGCCATTGAACTGATCATGGGGTTCTCAATAGAGGAGTTAGAGTGAAGACTGAAGGAGCTGAAAGGATTTGCGGCACCATGAGGAGAGCAACAATACCAACCAACCACAGCTCCCAGGGTCTAAACCACCAGCCTGGGAGCACTTAGGGGGGGATCCAGGGCTTTAGCTGAATATGTAAGAGTGGAGGGCCCTGCTG
>NW_021616533.1:0-2857 GCF_004785775.1 Grammomys surdaster
GATCTTGGACTTTTACTTCTTCAGAGAGAAATAAATTTCTATTCTTTATAAACCAGGCACCCTGTTTTAATTTGATATAACATTGCATCAGAAAGAGACTTTTCTTCTTAACCGCTGCTAAGGATTGCTTAGTATGATCTCATTTTCTATGTTTGCACAGACTTTTCTCCACACATGCTACCTCTTTCTGATTATGATTAGATCACAATATCAGGCACTCATATTCTCTAAATGTTCTTCTATTTAACTTTTATCTATCTGGCTCCAGGTTTTTCTAGGTTTCTTATGGTTTGTTTAACAAGTTTTGTGTCCTTATTGTCAGTAATGCACTATGGGAAAAGTATCTGAAGAAGAGCCCTGCAAAGACAATACCTGTTCTGCAAGGTATGCTTCTGCCTTCTTTCCAGGAACTAGATATCAGGGCCAAGTTTCCGGTTTGTAAGTAGGACAGATTTCTCAGTGCCTGGAAGGAAGTAACATGACATTTAAAAAAGAGAAATAAGCCCAATCTAACTAATAAAACATTGGTAGGACTTAGGTAAAAATAGATAATAATGGGCACTAAGACAATTATACCAAGAAGAAACAAAAATGGCTTAATTTATTATGATAATTACAAGAAGCAAGTTGGCAGGCATAGAAAGCAGAGTGCTGGAGAAATAAGTGGGAACTATACCATGAACAGTATACAGACAAAGAGGGAGGAGAGTGACCTGTCTTAGACTTTTGAAACCTTAAAGCACATACCCAGAAACATTCTTCTACAAAAAAAGCTATATCTTCTAATCTTTTGAATCCTATCAAAAATTTCACTACCTGGTAATTAAGCATCCAAATATATGAGCCTTTATTGAGTTTCTTATTCAAATCACCACATCTGTGAAATCAGAAAATTTAGAAATGCCACTAGAATCATAGGAGAACCCTAAAGAGAAGAGCTATGATTGAATTCCCAGGTATATGTCATTTTCCCATGGAGCTTTTTTTTCTCCTACACACTTTCTTTTATGATTTCTCTAGTCTCCAAGTAAACAGTTGGGACATATATGTTCCATAACAGGGAGGTCTCTTTTGGTCCCATGATCTATGGAATATGAGCCTTGCTGACTGTTAAGTCCCTGAAATGGATTTGTAGACAGATTCTTTTCGCAGTGAAGTTAGTCAACCAGACACAATGATTTGCCATGTAACTATTATGGAGATTGCTGTCCATTTTTAAAATACTAAATGTCAAATGTCTCTTGGCCATTATTCACACATTCAGTTGGCTTGTATAGACCCCCAAAACAAATTAGATATCAAAAAACTCACAGTAGATTACAGTAAACTTAGCACATGATGGTCATAAGTGTAGTGACATCATTGGTGTGGTTGATTTTTACTCATAATATATAAGTAAATACAATAAACAGATAATACTCTTGAGCATGCACTTACATATATACATATGTAACATAGGAATATATATTCTGAATAGGATACCTAATTGACAACTGCAAATTTATATAGATTTGTATATATAAATCTATGCAGTATTTCTACCTATCTCTCCCTATTTATATTTATTTCTGCTTATTTACCTACATCATCTATATCAATAACATGAATTAATTTCTATGTATTTCTATATATCTACCACTTGCCTGTAGTTATCTTGCTCTATAACAGTATGTAAATCATATATATTATTTACATATATTTATAATAGACATATGGATATAGATATTGTTATAGAAAAATATATTGGTCATAGTCTATGATTCATTCCAATTGTTCTGTCTTTCTGGTTTTAGGTTTATATATGTAATTCAATTCTCAATAGTTTCGGATGAGGTGAAATCATAATGGTGAATTTGTCATTTCTAGAGGGTTTTTTCTTGAACTATTTGGTTGTTTATTATATAATGAGATGTCATTTGCAAACAGACATTGCTTGACTTCTTATTTTCTTATTTCTAAAACTTTAATTCATTTATTAAACTGCCGCTGATATTGCTGTTGCTATCACAACTTCTGCCCTCTTTTTGCTCACTCAAAACTCAACTTATTCAGCTTTCTAATTCCAAATGAAGACTTATAGCCCTCTAGAAATACTGTTGGTTTTACACATCATGTGGGTACATGTCTTTGTTAGGATTATGATTGCCTGATGAAAGGTCATAACTAAAATTAAGTAGAAGGCAGAAAGGCTTATTTGTCTTACAATTCCACATCATGGTTTTTGTTTTTGTTTTTGTTTTTTTTTTCCACATCAACAGTAACAAATTTTATTTCTAGGTTTACAAACTCTTTTTTTTTTTTTATTGGATGATTTATTTACATTTCCTATGTTGTCCCCTTACCCCATCCCCCACCACCCCCTCGGAACCCCCAATCCCCTCACCCCTCCTCCTTCTTCTCTGTGGATGTAACCTCTATCTACCCCCCCCACTCCCACCTCCCCAACCTCAAAATTCCCACCCCCTGGGGCATCCAGCCTTCATGAGGTCAAGGTTCTCTTCTTCCACCTATGCCCAGCAGGGCCCTCCACTTTTACATATTCAGCTGAAGCTGTGGATCCCCCCCTAAGTGCTCCCAGGCTGGTGGTTTAGACCCTGGGAGCTGTGGTTGGTTGGTATTGTTGCTCTCCTCATGGTGTCGTAAATCCTTTCAGCTCCTTCAGTCTTCACTCTAACTCCTCTATTGAGAACCCCATGATCAGTTCAATGGCGAGTTGTGAGCATCTGCCTCTGAATATGTCTGACTCTTGAAGGCCTCTGAGGAGATATCCATATCAGGCTCTTATCAGCATGCACTTCCTGTCTTCCACATCAGCATCTACCTTTGGTGATTGCACATGGGATAGATACTCAGGTGG
>NW_021616534.1:0-1449 GCF_004785775.1 Grammomys surdaster
TGACACTGCACTTAGAGTCAGAGGTGAATGCATTCATTGCTCGCTTGCTTGCCTGTGCTCTACTCATTGTTTCCATGTATTTCAGGAACCTCCTGCCTAGGGAATGGTGACGCCCAGAGTTGATTTTGTCTTCCCACATCAATTAACTTAAGACAGTTGCCCTCAGGCATGCCCACAGACCAACTCAAGGTAGACAGTGCCTCATTGAGTCTCTTTTCCGAAGTGACACAATTGTGCCAAGTTCAAGGTTAAAGCTGACCATCACAGATGTACAGGAGACTGAGCTCCAGCTTGTTCCTCCAACAATGGATAATCATTTAATTTTTTCTCCATGTTTTCATCATCTTCCCACATTGGATCTATTTTGTGGCTCTGTGCTCTGTTTCTGTCTCAGTAATACATTTAACTTATTTATATTATTTAATGTTTCTGTTTTGCCTGTGTGTGTGTGTGTGTGTGTGTGTGTGTGTCTGTGTACCCACCCACTCATGTACCTGGTGCCTGTGGAGGTCAGAAGAGGACATCAGATCCAATGAAATTGTTGTAACAGATGTTGTGAGCCATTATATGTGTTCTGGGACTAGAATTCAGGTCCCCTAGAAGAGCAGCCACTGTTTTAACAATTGAGCCTTGTCTCCAATCCAGGACTACACTTTCTTAACTACTTTGTCTGCATACATTTGGTATCTATTAAGGCAGAGTTTCTTGCCTTACTCTTCATATTTAAAAGTATCTTCAATATTTTTGGCTGCACTTCCTTATTTTAACTTCCAAAGTTCTTTTTCAAGGCCCATGAACATTTTATTTGGAATTTAGGCTACAATTCTATCCAGTGTGCCATCTGCAAAGATCACCCAAGGAGAATGACCATCTATATGAGGGCAAAGTCACTAGCTCTGAAAAAGGAAAATGTCTCCATAATGTAGATCTCTGGTGATTTATTTTGTTACCTTTAACATACTCTGTCCTGCATCGTTTTAAGATGACTCAACGTGGTCATCACTGTGGCAAACCCTTCCAGTGAATCCCTCACTTTATCCTGCCTCCCACGTATCCTGAACACTTAGAACTATGCTAGATAGTTCTCACTCTTTAAAAGACAGATTCATTTATGAAAGTGTGGGGTCACGTGTGCCATGATGCATGTGTGTGGGGATCAGAGAGCAAGCTGTAGTAGTTTTCCAAGACATTTAAAGCTTAAAAATATGACTTTTTACAGATGATACATCAATGTAAGAATATTCCGTTTTAGTCCAGGGACTAGAAAATTATCTCTATAATTTCCAATGTGCTTCCTCGGGCCCTGACAGGAATCAGTGTTGTTATAGCAACCAAGCAGGACTGGCATTTCTAACCATGACCTTAATCATTATGAAAAAAGATTCTGGTCAATGTGGTCTATACAAGAGGCTTCAGAGGTGTATTTTAAATTTACTGGTATGTAAAAGA
>NW_021616535.1:0-6215 GCF_004785775.1 Grammomys surdaster
ATTAATATTAATATTAGTATAAGTTTACTATATTATATATACTTTATATATTTTATACTATTATGTTATATATATATTTTAAAATATATTGTACTATTATGCTATGTATTATATGTAGCGTCTATTTTAATATACATTATGTTATCATATTATGTATATATAATGAATTTAATAAATATGCATTTATACATTGTATTATATCATATATTGTATACATGCATTTATACATTGCACTGTCATGTTATATATACTATATATGTTATGTATATTTACTATATTTTATAGTGCTATATTATATACACATAATAAATTTAATATGTATGTATTAAAATTGAACTATATGCCACGCGATGGTGGCGCTCGCCTTTAATCCCAGCACTTGGGAGGCAGAGTCAGGCGGATTTCTGAGTTCGAGGCCAGCCTGGTCTACAGATTGAGTTCCAGGACAGCCCGGGCTACACAGAGAAACCCTGTCTTGAAAAAATAATTATATATATGACAAAATATCAGAATAATTTATTACTATTACTGTTATTGTTATTATTACTATTATTTTCTCTATGTACACACTATATGCTGCTCCTTGCCATGTCTCCCTATAGTTCACAGGGGCACAGAAAGCCACGCGATGGGTAGCCTGTGGTAACCTGTGGCTGAGCAGGTTGCAGCAGGAGAACAGTATCTACCCTGTGAGCACTCTGTGTGTTAGCTGTAGTCTGACTGTGCAGCAGCTGATAACCAGGGCATTACTGAGCTCTAAGGCAAGCTGTTGCCATACTATAACATAAGTATACGTATATAGTATATAATATATTATTATATTACACATTATATATTGGACATGGTATATTATATATTTCACTGACTTACACTGGCTGCTTTGATGAAAATCTATCAACTACAAAAGTGTGGGGTGCATTTCCAGACACTCTAGTCAGTTCCAGGGCCCTAATGTGTCTATCTTCATACCACTGTCTTGATTTTGATAGCTTTTGAGAACACCTTCAGGTCAGGGAGGCATAAATTACATAAATTGCATACTGTGTCATGCGTATTATATATTACATGAATTTTAAACGACATATTGTTTTATGTAAGTTATATCACACATTATTCTATGTATATATTATTATATATATAAAACGTATATGACATATAGTATATATGGTAAATATGGATTATTCCTATTCAGTTATTTCTGAATTAATATTACCTATGACAGATGACTATTGATAATTCAGCTTTTTTTTATTTCTGATTTCCTATTAACTATGACTGATGACTATTGATTATTCATGTTCATTTATTTCTGTTTTACTATTAACAACAAATGGTGATTATTGATTATTTCTCTTCATTTATTCCTAACATACTATTATCTATGACTGATGACTATGGATATTTCAGTTTTATTTATTTCTGATTTTCTATTAACTATGGCAGATGACTATGGATTATTCATGATCATTTATTTCTGACTTACTATTATCTACGACTGATGGCTATTGATATTTCAGGTTTATTTATTTCTGATTTACTATTATCTATGACAGATGACTATTGATTATTCATGATCATTTATTTCTGACTTACTATTTTTTTATGACGGATGACTATTGATATTTAAGCTTTATTTATTTCTGATTTACTATTAACTATGACTGATGAGTATTGATTTTTCATTCTCATTTATTTCTGATTTACTATTATCCACGAATGGTGAATATTGATTATTCCTGTTCATTTATTTCTGACTTACTATTATCTATGACTGATGACTATTGACATTTCAGCTTTATTTATTTCTGATTTACTATTAACTATGAATGATGACTATTGATTATTCATGTTCATTTATTTCTGATTTATAATTATCCACGAGTGGTGAATATTGATTATTATTGTTCATTTATTTCTGACTTGATTTTATCTATGACTGAAGACTATTGATATTTCAGCTTTATTAATTTCTGATTTCCTATTAACTATGACTGATAACTATTGATTATTCATGTTCATTTATATCTGATTTACTATTATCCACGAATGGTGAATACTGATTATTCATGTTCATTTATTTCAGACTTAATTTTATCCACGATTTGTGAATATTGATTATTTCTGTTCATTTATTTTTGACTTACTATTATCTATGACTGATGACTATTGATATTTCAGCTTTATTTGTTTCTCATTTGCTATTAACTATGACTGATGATTATTGATTATTCATGTTCCTTTATTTCTGATTTACTATTATTCAGAAATGGTGAATATTGATTATTCATATTCATTTATCTGACTTACTATTATCTCTGACTGATTACTATTAATATTTAAGTTTTTTTCTGATTTACCATTAACTATGAATGATGACTATTGATTATTCATGTTCATTTATTTCTAATTTACTATTAAACACAAATTGTGATTATTGATTATTCCTTTTAATTTATTTCTAACATACTATTAACTATGACTGATGACTATTGATATTTCAGCTTTATTTTCTTCTGATGTCCTATTAACTATGACTGATGACTATTTGTTATTCATGTTCATGCATTTCTGGTTTACAGTTGATGACTAATGATTATTCACTTTCATTTATTTCTGATTTTCTATTATCCCCAAATAGTGATTATTGATTATTGCTGTTCATTTATTTTGACTTACTATTATCTATGACTGATGACAATTGATATTTCAGCTTTATTTATTTCTGATGTCCTATTAACTATGACTGATGACTATTGATTATTAATGTTCACTTATTTTTGATTTATTATTATCCACAAATTGTGAATATTGATTATTCGTGTTCATTTTTTTTCTGACTTACTATTTCTATGACTGATGACTATTGATATTTCAGCTTTATTTATCTGATTTCCTATTAACTATGACTAATGACTATTGACTATTCATTTTCATTTATTTCTGATTTACTCTTTTCCATGAATGGTAAATATTGATTATTCCTGCTCATTTATTTCTGAGTTACTATTTTCTATGATTGATGACTATTGATATTTAGGATTTCTTTATTTCTGATTTCCTCTTAACTATGAATGATGATTATTGAATATTCATGTTCATTTATTTCTGATTTACTTTTATCCACGAATTGTGAACATTGATTATTTCTGTTCGTTTATTTTTGACTTACTATTATCTATGACGGATGACTATTGATATTTCAGTTTATTAATTTCTGATTTACTATTAATTGTGACTGATAACTATTGATTATTCATGTTCATGTATTTCTGATTTACAATTACCAACGAATGGTGAATATTGATTATTCCTATTCATTTCATTGTTACTTAGTATTTTTGATGACTGATGACTGTTGATATTTCAGCTTAATTTATTTCTGATTTCCTATTGACTATGACTGATGACTATTGATTATTCATGTTGATTTATTTCTGATATACTATTATCCACGAATGGTGAATATTGATTACTCCTGTTGATTTATTTCTGAATAACTATTATCGGTGACTGATGACTATAGATATTTCAGCTTTATTAATTTCTAGTTTCCTATTAACTATGACAGTTGACTCTTGATTATTCACTTTTAATTATTTCTGATTTAATACTATCCACGAATTGTGAATATTGATTATTCATGTTAATTTATTTCTGATTTACTATTATTCACATATGTTGATTATTGATTACTCATGTTCATTTATTTCTGACTTACTATTTTCTTTGACTGATGACTACTGATATTTCAGCTTAATTTATTTCTCATTTACTATTAACTATGACAAATGAATATTGATTACTCATGTTCATTTATTACTGATTTACTATTGTCAATGAATGATGAATATTGATTATTCCTGTTCATTTATTTCTGACTTACAATTTTCTATGACTGATGACTATTTATATTTCAGCTTTATTTTTTTCTGATTTACTATATAATTTGTCAGATGAATATTGATTATTCATGTTCACTTATTTCTGATTGATTATTTTCTGTGAATTGTGAATATTGATTATTCATGTTCATTTATTTCTGACTTACTATTACCTATGATGGATGACTATTGATATTTTAGCTTTATTTATTTCTGATGTCCTATTAACTATGACTGATGACTATTGACTATTCATGTTCATTTATTTCTGACTATCTATTATCTATGACAGATGATTATTGATTGTTCACATTCATTAATTTCTGACATATTATTATCTATGACTGATGAATCTGGATATTTCAGCTTTATTAATTTCTGATTTCCTATTAACTATGACTGATGACTCTTGATTATTGATTTTTATTTATTTCTTATTTACTACTATCCACGAATTGTGAATATTGATTATGCATGTACAATTATTTCTGATTTACTATTATCCAAGAATTGTGAATATTGATTACTCCTCTTCATTTATTTCTCACTTACTATTATCGATGAATGACAACTACTGATATTTACGCTTTATTTATTTCTGTTTTCCCATTAAGTATGAGTGATGACTATTGATTATTCATGTTCATTTATTGCTGATTTACTAGTATCCACGAATGGTGAATATTGGTTATTCCTGTTTATTTATTTCTGATTTACAATTATTTATGACTGATGACTATTGATATTTCAGGTTTATTTATTTCTGATTTACTATTATCTATGAAGTGTAACTATTGATATTTCAGCTTTTTTTATTTCTGAATTACTATTAACAAGGATTGATGACTATTGACTATTCATGTTCATATATTTCTTACTTTCTATTATCAATGACTGATGATTATTGTCTATTCATGTTCATTCATTTCAGATTTTCTATTATGTATGACTGATGTCTATTGACATTTCAGCTTTATTTATTTCTGATTTCCTATTAACTATGACTTATGATTATTGACTATTCATTTTCATTTATTTCTGATTTACTATTTTCCACGTATGGTGAATATTGATTAATGTTCCTCACTTCTTACTGAGTTATTATTTTCTGTGACAGATGACTATTGATAATTAAGCTTTATTTTTTTCGGATTTCCTCTTAATTATGACTGATGACTATTGATTTTTCATGTTCATTTACATCTGCTTAACTATTATCCAGGAATGGTGAATATTGCTTATTCATGTTAATTTATTTCTGACTTACTATTATTTGTGACTGATGACTATTGATATTTCATCTTTATTTATTTCTGATTACATATTAAGTATGACTGATGACTTTTGAATATTCATGTTCATTTATTTCTGATTTACAATTATCTACAAATGACGAATGTTTATTATTCCTGTTCATTAATTTCTGACTTACTGTTATCTATGATAATGAATATTGATATTTCATCTTTATTAATTTCTGATTACCTATTAACTATGTCTGATGAATATTGAATATTCATGCTCATTTATCTCCGCTTAAATATAATCCACGAATCGTGAATATTCATTATTCCTGTTCATTAATTTCTGACTTATTCTTATCTATGTCTGGTAACTATTGATATTTCAGCTATATATTTCAGGTTTATTATTATCTATGACTGATGATTATTGATTATTCCTGTTCATTTATTTCTGACTTACTATTATCTATGACTTATGACTATTGATATTTCAGCTTTCTTTCTTTTTTTTATTGGATATTTTATTTACATTTCATATGTTATCCCCTTACCCATCCCCCACCCACCCGGGAACCCCCCATCCCCTTACCCCTCCTCCTTCTTCTCTGTGGATGTAACCCCCACCTACCCCCCCACTCCCACGTCCCCACCCTGAAAATTCCCACCCCCTGGGGCGTCCAGCCTTCATGAGGTCAAGGATCTCATCTTCCACCTGTGCCCGGCAGGGCCCTCTACTCTTACATATTCAGCTGAAGCCCTGGATCCCTCCATAAGTGCTCCCAGGCTGGTGGTTAGGACCCTGGGAGCTGTGGTTGGTTGGTATTGTTGCTCTCCTCATGGTGCCACAAACCCTTTCAGCTCCTTCAGTCCTCACTCTAACTCCTCCATTGAGAACCTCATGATCAGTTCAATGGCTAGTTGTGAGCATCTGCCTCTGAATATGTCAGACTCTTGAAGGCCTCTGAGGAGACATCCATATCAGGCCCTTATCGGCATGTACTTCCTGACTTCCACATCAGCATGTACCTTTGGTGACTGCATATGGGGTGGATACTCAGGTGGAAAGGTCTTCAAATGGCCCCTCCTTCAG